>NW_020229974.1:0-30794 GCF_003227715.2 Harpegnathos saltator
CCATGGAAGGAGGTAGTTCACCGGTGTCGCACCCCACCGGGAACGTCTCCCCCCTGGCAGCCAGAGTGCTCGCGCCGCCCGAGGGTCCGCTTTAGGGTGATGCGATCGCATTCCCTCGGCACAGCACACAGAGGCTCCGGCCCCGCCTCGGAATACGTCCGAGCGGCCCGGAGCACCCCTCCCCCGCGGTACCGTGAGAGGATCCAAACCCTCACGGTGTGCAGACCTGGGTGTGGGTACCTCCCTCCGCCCGGCGACCGGTGGCCAGGACGGATGAGGGAGAGGATCGTTCCCTTTGGCTGCCGGAGCACCGGCGTGCAATGCCTCCGGGAATGAGTCCTCTGGTTGGCGCCTGAGGGTGTCTCGACCCGACCTCGGAATACGTCCGAGCGGCCCGAGACACCCCTCCAGCCCCGGGTCCATGGGAATAGGACCATTGTGTACAGACCCGGGTGTGGGATCCTCCATTCGCCCAGCCGTGGCTGGGACGAATGGGGGAGAGAGATCCTCCCCTCTTCGGCTGCCGGAGCACCGGCGTGCAATGCCTCGGAGGGTGAGATCTCTCAGGACGTGATAGGATACCCCGACCCCGACCTCGGAAACGTCCGAGCGGCCGGAGTACCCCTCCGTACTCAGGCACCATGGGGGGGAGGATCCCCATGGGGTGGAGCCCTGGATGCGGGTACGTCCCTCCGCCCCGTCTAACCACAACGGTCCGATCGAGGTAGGAGGAAGGGTTCTTTCTCTTCGGCTGCCGGAACACCGGCGTGCAATGCTCAGAGAGAGAGGTCCCCTTCCTAGAGTGGGTGGAGGAAGCCATCCCTGTCGGCTGCCGGAACACCGGCGTGCGATGCCTTCAGGGATGTGATCTCCCTCCCACCCGCTCTGTGACCATGCTGGTCAAGGACCAGGCTGGTCACTCAGCCCGGTCGGGTGCTCTTGGTCCAGTCCCTCCGTACAGACCACTCCGGGCATGGTAGAACCTGCCAGGGGTCGAATCCCCCGCCGGCACAACTCTGTACATCATCGGGACCTTGAAGCCTCCCCACCACGTCAAGGTGGCACCCACGGGGAGGAGAACTTCATATTTTTTTTTTTTTTTTTTTTTTGACGAGGAGGAAATCCATCATGGATACCCTGACCCTCGGGGAAGGGCCAGGGTTATGCCGGACTCCTACCGGCTAAAACCTCCCCCGGTGGCGCTGCGAAGGGACTTGGGTCGGGGCCCCGTGCCGCGTAACTGCTAATCGGGGCCCCGAGTCCAGGTTTGCACCTTCTGTCCCTGAGGGGCGGGGTGGGGGAGGGGGGAAGCCGACCCGAGGGTCCGCTTCGATCGCCGCTCCCCCAGGGGAAGGGGGAAGCCGGCCCGAGGGCCCGCTTCGACCACCGTTCCCCTTTCCCACCCCTCACGCCTCGTCTCTTTGGTCGGGAAGGGGGGAAGCCGGCCGAGGCCCCGCTTCAACCACCGTTCCCGACCAGACGAGGCGCCGCCATGCACGTTGTGTGGCTGACTGACCCACCGTATCAAGCCAGCCACCCTACCTTGGGAGGGTTAGTTGGGGCACCGGGAGTCCCCGCCCGGTGCCCCACCCTCCCGCCCGACGGTTGCGGGGAGATAACTCCCCTAGCCGCCGGGCTCTCCCCACCTCCGCGGAGGAATGGGGCGGGGGGTCCTAAGTGACCCCCCTCCCGCATATCCGATTTTATCATCGGAACTGCGATTAAAGGGGGGAGGGCATTTTCTCGACGGTTTTGTTGCCATCGATACCCTCTCCCCCCTTACTTCATCCGACTCCCTTCTTGGGGGGGAGTCGGCGGTCTGCGGGTGTAGGGGCCTGGCCTCAGCCGTGCCCTCCACCCGCTCCTCCTCCCGTCGCTGCTGCCCTCAGCGCGGCAGCAGGGGGTGGCGGTGGCGGCGGCGGCGGCGTCGCCAGTCACCCCTACCGCAGGGGGGCGGTCAGCATTGCCGCCGCCATCATCAAGGGGTGAGCGGTGTAAAACCACCACCGCCCCCCCTCTGTCTCCCTCTTCTTTGGTTCCAGCGGGGGGCACGTGCCCCCTGCGGGTTCCTCGTCTCGCTCTGGTTCCTGGGGGGGAGCAGGAGGGGGAGGGGGAAGGAGGTGGTGGTTGACCCACCATCCTCCTGAGCTCCGTCCTCCTCCGACGAATCAACTCCCCCTCCCTATTCCTGCTCTCCCCGCCCTCCACTGGCGGTGGTCTTTCGCGCCGCCTCCTTTCCTTCCCCTGCCTTCCGCCCTTCTCCGCATCTCTTCCGCCTCCTCCTTCTGCGTCATGACTGATTCACAGAAGGAGGAGAATGCCTCCCATCTGTTCTCACTCCCGAGGATCGCCCCGATTATCCCCGGGAGTGAGAGGTCCTGGCCCAAGGCCCTGCCATGACTCCGCGCTCAGCACTCCAGGTGGGGCATTCCTCGAGTGTATGTTGCGCGGAGTCATGGTCGTGTCCGCAATGGTGACATGTCGCCGTGCGCTCCTTGCCTATACGGCACAGGTACTCACCGAAGCATCCATGCCCGGTGAGCACCTGTGCCATCCTGAAGGTCCCGAAGGTCAGGGTCCCGTGGGCCCTTCCTACCCACTCTGGCAGGAAGGGCCGGACGGCCTCGACGGTCCTCCTTCCATACCTGGCATTAGCCAGGAGTCCCTGCCATCTTTGAAGGAGGACCAGTCGAGTCTGGTGCTTCATTCTTCTTATCGTCCTGGCGAGCGGTTTTCCGCCCCCCCCGTATGTAGGAGCTCCGCTTCCTGTCATACATTCGATTGTATGACAGGGCCATGAGCTCCAAGAGGGGCATGCTCGCCAGGACCGTCGCCGCCACGTGGGATACCGTACGGTAGCAGCGGGCCACCCTGACCGCCAGCGCCCTTTGCACCCTGCGCAGGGTTGCTTGTATCGGGCGACTGACGGCCAGGGCTTCCGCCCATATCGGTGCCCCGTACAGGGCTACCGAATTGAGTACCCCAGCGTGGAGGCGACGCGCCTTCCATCTGGTCCCCCGGTTCTCGGCATGAGTCTGCTGACTCCACTCGAGACAGCCTCAACCGGGGGACCAGGCGATTGAAGTGTTCTTTGAAGCACCAGGTGCCGTCCAGGGTGAGGCCCAGATACCTCATCTGGGCCTCTATTGGGACCCTGACCCTTCCCACTCTGATCTGGGCCTGGGGTGGCTTCATCCTCCTGCCGTGGAGGAATATCGCCTCGGTTTTCCTTTCCGCCACCACCAGACCCAGTCCGCGAATGGAGCGCACGACGCATGCCACCGCGAAGTTGGCCGTTCTCACGGCCTCCCCCCAGTCTCTCCCCCCGGCTAGGATGAGCGTATCATCCGCGTAGCAGATGATGCTACAGCCGGGGGGGAGGGCAGTTTGGAGGGCAGTTTGTAACCGAGGTTCCACAGGAGGGGGCCCAAAACGAACCCCTGTGGAACCCCGCAACTCATGCCCCTCTCGCATACCCTGCCGTCGGCGTCTCTCCAGGCTAGACGCCGACCCCGGAAGTAATCCCTGACGATGGCCACGAGGTAGGGTGGGAATCGGAAGTGGCCTCCCATGGCCTCCACCACCCTACCCCAGGGCAGGGTGTTGAACGCGTTGGCGATGTCTAAAGACACCGCCACCGCCAACCCGCCCTCCTGCACGATGGCCTCCGAGAGGGACCGCAGACGCCGAATCGCGTCTACGGTGAAACGTCCCTCCCGGAAGCCGTATTGGCCATCGTCAAGGTTCGGACCTTCCCGGGACATATGCTCCACGAGACGGGCAGCTATGATGCGCTCGAAGAGCTTGCCCGCCTCGTCCAGGAGACATATGGGCCGGTATGCGGAGGGGGTGTCCTCCGGTTTGCCCTCTTTACGGAGGAGGACCACATTGGCCCTCCCCCAGACTGGGGGGAACTTGCGTTCCCTCAGGGCTCGCGAAAAGATCTTCGCGAGCCTTCCGCCTAGGTACCCCGAGGCCAGGGTAAGGACGCGGCCGGGGATTCCATCGGGTCCTGGCGCCTTACGGCTTTTGACCCTCTTGATGGCCCCGGCCACCTCCTCCTCGGTGACCCCGGTACCACCCCTTGTTGTTCAGGGGTGGGGGCAACATACGGGCTCATGGGGTCCCCTCCCCTGATCGGGAAGAGGGTCCCCATGACCCGCTCCAAGAACCGGGGGTCGAGCGTCTCCGTTAGTGGGGCGTCCATGGTTTCAGTTTGTTCATCACCATTTTATATGGACGCCCCCACGGATCCGCGTCCAACGAGAGGAGGAGGGTGTCCCACCCTTTACCTCTGGCTGCCCCAATCGCGTCCCTCAGGGATGCCGCCGCGAGGCAAAACTCCCTTCGGGCAGCCAGAACAGCCTCGGGGTCCGAGTGAGGGTCGTTGCATATCCTTCTAAAGGCCCGCCTGAGGTGGACCGACTTATGCCTGAGATCGGCTATGGCGTCGGTCTACCACCAGGCGAACCTTTTGGGGCAGGACCTGACTCTGGGCATGGCTTCGTCACACGCATGTGCGATGACTTCCATAATTTCCATAACCTCAGAGTCAAGGTCCCGCCCCTCCTTCTGCCGTGGCCAGGTGGCAGCCTCCAGGGAGATATCTAGGGCCTCCCTGTCCAGCTGGTTCAGGGACCATCTCCCCGGTCGGGGTTGCTTCCGTGGTTGTCTGGACCGCAGGCCCTCGGGAGTGACGGACAGCTCCATCTCTATCAAAAGATGATTCGAGAGAGCTTCAAGCTCGTCCGCCACCCTCCAACTCCGCACCCGCTTCAGGGCCGCAGGGGAAGCCCAAGTGAGGTCGATGATCGATTCCCCCCGCGACCCTACGAACGTTGACTCTCTTCCTTCGTTCAGCAGGTGCAGATCAAGGCCCGCGGCCCAATCTTCCACCTCCTCCCCCCTCCTGTCACCATCCCGGGATCCCCACAACTCCAACTTCGCATTGAAGTCCCCGGCGATGATGACAGGTTCAGGGAGGTACCGTCTGACGGCCCTCCCCATATCTCGGAGCCTGGACTTGAAGCTGGGAAAGTCCAGGCTCTTTGTTGGGGGGAGGTATACCCCGACCACAGTCAGGACCCCTCACCTGGCCACGACGTATCCCTCTCCGCTACCCATATAGGTAGCGGGGGGAGAATTACCGCCCGCCTTCCAAATAATTGCGACGGAGCCCAAGTTGTCCCCAAACCATCTTAGATGGTTTCTTGGGACTTTGTAGGGCTCCGCCACAATTCCCAGTCCTGCACCGCGCTCGGTCATGGTATGCTCGAATAACGGCAGTGCCTGCCGAGCGCGGTGCAGATTCGATTGGAGGAGCCGTGTGTCCATTACAGTTGGATTAGTAACTTCTCCACAGGCCCCTCCTCTTCCTCACTCCCACTTCTTCTTGCGGGTCGCTATCTTTTCTCTCCCCTTCTTTCAATGTCCATGTCCTCCCCCTTATCCTGCGATTCATCTACCGGGGTAACTGGACCCATGGATTCTACAGGTGGGGAGGGCTCTTGCTCCTTGTCCCCGCTTCCGTCCGTTATTTCCTTAGAGGGAGAAGGGGGGCGGGTGGCATCGGTGCGGTTGCCTCCGCTTCCTGCCCCTCATCCCTCTTCTTATTCCTCCTCTTGTTGGGGGGGCGACACGCCGGTCCCCCCATTCGGTGACCTGCTGGTTTTCCCGCCGCCGCACATACAGCGCATCTTGCCGCTTTTACGCAGTTGCGGGCCAGGTGGTCCGTTTCACCTATAGCATCTATAGCAGATATTTCTCCTATCTACCTTATTGCTGCAGTTCTGTTGCACATGTCCTCTTTCGAGGCATCTGTAGCACTGCAGAGGCCTTGTTTCCAGAAGCTCCGCTTTTACCTGTGTCCAACCCAGAGACAGCGTCCCTTTCTCCGCCACTTTTTTGGCTGCTGCAAGTAGGCACCTCATCCACAGTGACCTATATCCTGATGGTGTGGTCCTTATTACTCCCGTTTGGACTTGCTCCACTTTGCAGCAGCCAACTTGGGCCACCCGCTGTGCAGCCTCCTCCTCTGAGGTGGACACCTCCAGGCCCCTGATCCTGATCTCCCCCATTTTTGTGGGCGGGTCACCTTTGCCTTATCTGCGAGTATTTCATTTAATTTTCTGGCAAGATTATCTGCCTGTGCGTTGCGATCCTCGCCTGGGATCTCCAAGATCAGGGCTCCCGTAACACCTTGTCTCGTCCTGATCTTGGAGATCCCTAGTTCGTCTATGTTGATTTTCTTCTTTGCTTCCGTTAGGATTTCTTTGTACTTCCCTTTTTCCGCGGAGATTGAGATTGCCGCGGTATTGGGAACTCTCCTTTTGCTCTTTTTATCCACACTTTTCTCCTTTACTATTATTTTCGGAGGATTTTTGCCTTCATCTTTTTCTTTTCTTTCTCTTCTTCTTTCTTTTCGACCCACCACCGTTGCCCAGGATTCCTTGGGTTCTGAGCTGAACCTCGGGAGCCTTTGCGGTAGGGGTGGGTCTTCTTCCCTTGGGGGTGGTGGTGGAGCCTTGGGCTGTTGTTGCGGCCTCTGTTTCCTTTGGCCGTTCGGCATTATCCTCCCTCCTTTCTTTTTCCCTTTCTTCTGGGCGTTTTCTTCCTTGCGACCCTGGTCTGCCATATTTTTTTCTCCCATAATTTCATGGCTTCATGGACTATGGAAGTAATTTTTTCCTCTTCAGTTTCTTTTCCCATTAATTGGCTTCCTCTGTCCATTCTCACTTTTGTGCTTAATTGCACATCCTCCCTTATTCTTGGCTTCCCTTCCTTTTTGGGATGCACGTTCGTCTTTATCAGCCCTCGCTGTATCTCGATTGCCCCCACCACCATTGCCTCTTCTTCCTCCATATCTACGGATGGAGGTAAAATTCTTCTCTCCTTTCTTCCCTTCCTCCTTTCCTCTTCGCTTACGTACTCCGTGGGCGAGAGGGTCGCCGTCTCGGGTGATAGCACCCTCTTTACACCACGGAAAACGTTTTCTTCGCATGTCTTAGGCGAGGAGGACACCTTCATTGATGACGGTGCCTTCTTTATACTCGGACATGTATCCTGCCCGTGCTCCAGGTGCGAGGGGGACACCGCCCTCGATGGTGGTGCTTTCCTCATTTTTTGGAGCGTTTCCCTCATCTCCTCCAATTCCTTCTTCAGTTGCTCCTGTGATGTTCTGAGCTGTCGATTCTCCTCCCTTAACTCACCCAGGAGGTCCATTTCCTCCCCGCCTTGTCCCATGGCCATTCTCTTCTCGAGAGTTGACGTTCCTGCTGTGATGGCTGCCGATGCGTCCCGTAGGAGTTTTACATACGTCCCTTTCAGGTTTTTTGAACGTACTGAAAATCCCAGGATTTTCGTTGATGCCTCTAAGATTGAGGCAGCTACGTCCCTGAAGGGAGCATTCTCCATATCCTCCGTTATTTTGTGAAGTTCTGCTCTATACTTCCTATTTATCGAGCAGTCTTTAAAGGCCTGCGTAGGATTTTCCAATCCCTTTAGCAGGCTCTCTTCCTTCTTCACCTTCAACAGACTCTCTTTCTTGGCCATGAAAATTTTTTTCTTCTCGTACTCCCCTGTTGTTCGGGGTCTTCCTCTCGGTCGAGTTGCTTTCTCCTCGAACTTTTCTTCGTCCGTTTCCCCGTTAGATTTAGTGGGGATGTCCCACTTCCCTTCGGGGTGATCTCCTCCGTCCGAGGATGTATCTTCGGCCGAAGGTGTGAGTTCACCCTCGTCCGAGTACGAGCTGGACCTGTTTCGGGGTGTTCTTTGCCTGCCTTTGTTTGCACTCCGGAGTCCCTCCCTTTTCGGCAACCGGCTTGTGCTCGGTTGGCTCTCCGGGATATCCCCGGCCTTCCTTCTGGAGCTGCATGCTCGCTCCAAGTTGTTCGTGTCCTTTTTCTTTGCCAGGGTCGTCTTATCATTGTCCAGGTCCGAGGAAGAATTGTATGAAGAATCAGTCATTTTAGTTTAAAACCCACCACTCTGCACGGCTCCGGTGCCCGGGCATGCCCGCATCCCCCCGGAAAGGGGGAGCCTCCGAGTTCCCCCAGAGGAGCACCATATGGCACGGGCCGACGGAATATTATATCGTCGGCACTGGCCTCCCGCCCCCTACACGCGCCCTGACCACCATTTCTGGTGGCCAGACCGCTTTCGGGGGTCCCACACCTCCGACAATGTGGGCACCGTGCAGAGCGCCGCCACGCGGGGGGCCCCATGGAAGGAGATAGTTCACCGGTGTCGCACCCCACCGGGAACGTCTCCCCCATGGCAGCCAGCGTGCTCGCGCCGCCCGAGGGTCCGCTTTAGGGTGATGCGATCGCATTCGGCCCCGCCTCGGAATATGTCCGAGCGGCCCGGAGCACCCCTCCACCCCCCGGGTACCGTGAGGGGTTCCAAACCCTCACGGTGTGCAGACCCGGGTGTGGGTACCTCTCTCCGCCTGGCCGTGGCCAGGACGGATGAGGGAGAGGATCGTTCCCTTTGGCTGCCGGAGCACCGGCGTGCAATGCCTCCGGGAATGAGTCCTCTGGTTGGCGCCTGAAGGTGTCTCGACCCCGACCTCGGAATACGTCCGAGCGGCCCGAGACACCCCTCCACCCCCCGGGTACCGTGGGGCAAGCCCCACGGTGTGCAGACCCGGGTGTGGGTTCCCTCATCCGTTCGACCGAGGCCGAACGGGTGAGGGAAGTCGGGGAGTCCACCTTCGAAGAAGGTGGGGTCCTCTCCCCTCGTCACCCTAGGGTGCCCCGACCCCGACCTCGGAATAAGTCCGAGCGGCCCGGGGCATCCCCTCCACCCCCCAGGTACCGTGGGAATAGTCCCACGGTGTGCAGACCCGGGTGTGGGATCCTTCATTCGCCCAGCCGTGGCTGGGACGAGCGAGGGAGAGAGATCCTCCCCTCTTCGGCTGCCGGAGCACCGGCGTGCAATGCCTCGGAGGGTGGGATCTTTCAGGACGCGGTAGGGTACCCCGACCCCGACCTCGGAAACGTCCGAGCGGCCCGGAGTACCCCTCCGCATCTCAGGCACCACGGGGGGAGGATCCCCGTGGGGTGGAGCCCTGGATGCGGGTACGTCCCTCCGCCCCGGTCTAACCGTAACGGTCCAACCGAGGCGAGAGGAAAGGGTTCTCTCTCTTCGGCTGCCGGAACACCGGCGTGCAATGCCTCGGAGAGAGAGGTCCCCTTCCTGGAGCGAGTGTGGAGGAAGTCATCCCTGTCGGCTGCCGGAGCACCGGCGTGCAATGCCTTCAGGGATGATGATCTCCTCCCACCCGCTCTGTGACCGTGCTGGTCATGGACCAGGCTGGTCACTCAGCCCGGTCGGGTGCTCTTGGTCCAGTCCCTCCGTACAGACCACTCCGGCATGGTAGAACCTGCCAGGGGCCGAAACCCCCGCCGGCACAGCTCTGTACATCATCGGGACCTTCAAGCCTCCCCACCACGTCAAGGTGGCACCCACGGGGAGGAGGAGACCTTCATATGACTTTAGCAACGCCATCTATGGTCAAACTGATATGACTACTAAATAGATCTTTTAAGCCCTACAACTTTTGTACCAAACATTTTTTCGTATTTTTCATATTTCTCGAAATATTTTAGCGTTCCCGGACTTTTTGAGGGCTCTGTATGTCGATGCCCCTTATTCATCCATGCTCCCTACTCGTGTAATAAAATTAGCCTAATTTGCTGTTTTGAAATTTCCATTATGTAATTTTTTTGTAAATTCACTATAGCTCATAGACGTTGTTCATCTGCAACAGTTTGTACGGTGCGATTAGGTGAATTCAAAATAATCGCCCATTTGCCTGCCGCTCGTGGTTTGCTTTAAATGCAGAAGCGCCAAGTAGAACGACTCAAAATACGAAAAGTTTTTCTAACTAACCTGATATTTATACTTCGCGTGTTAGCTTTGTGCATACACAAACAAGGTAACGTAATATATATCTCCAAACATAAATATATCCTATCGAGACCAATCATCGGTTAATAACAAATCAATAATTTCTATTTTCTAAAATTTTCTGCGGTGTTATTAACAAAATAAAAAAGCCGACAAATTTTATTTTTAAACATACATTTGTTTGTATAATGCAAAATTAATCCCAAAACGTGCTACACAACGCGCGCTTTCGTCATGTATTCGTATGTTTGTATAAAGATCGATTCACTTCAAAACCTATACTCAACTAATTATCCTTTAACAAAGACGACCATGTAATTAGACGCATGAAAAAGCGACGGAATTAATCACAAACTTACCATTTATTACCGTGATTATATTAGGAGTACAAATAAGTTTCCGCCGTTTGACAAAAGATGGCCCCGCCAGAAGGTTATGTTGAAATTGTCAGATGTAAAACGTAATATCATAATTTTGGACATCTGGTAACAACATAACTTTGAAGTATTAGTGACTCCGTATCAGCACCACATAATTTTTTTGTGCAAAAATGTCAAGTTTTGTGCCGAATAAGCATCATTTGCGAGAACTTTTGATTTACTTCTTTAATTTGAAGAAATCTGCAGCTGAGGTGCATTGATTGCTTGTAGAAGCATATGGTGAGACTGCTTTAAGTGAGAGAAGTTGTCGTGAGTAGTTTCAAAAGTTTAAAAACGGTGAATTTGACGTGGAAGACAAAGAACGTAGTTGTTACGTCCTATAGATCTAATTAGCAAAAATTCTTTCCTCTCGCGGATTTATATTCTCCTAATATAATTATAATAGGAATATATATATGTATAAATATAAATTAGGAAACAGACCCATCTGGCGAACAGCCGTAGCGCCAAATGAAAGGCGATTCGGGAAAATTCCATAACAGGAAACAGTGCCCTGTTGTAAAAATCTACGTCTTCGTTTAAAGTTTATAATTGGGTAGTGTTCGCCAAGTGTGTCCGTCGTCCTAGCTATAAAAATTTGAAACTCCGCACTAACAAACCTTCAGTAAAACAAAGCAACTCAGAGCATTCCTGCTCTAAAACTTGAAACTTACATCTTCCCAATCCAAAACCATATGTGCCCTATCAGTTAACCAACAAAGTTTACTTCACTGATAGTCGTAAAATCTGATCTCAGGCTTTGATTTACGGCATTTTGATTTTTCCAGCCGGCCACTTGTATACATTTCTCTATCTCAAGAATCCACCACCTCCACGCTTGTCGCGCCTAATCCATTCAGCCAATCATATCATATCCACCTAAAACTATGAGACACCCACGCTCCATCCTTTAGCCCTTTCACATTCATATCTCCAAAAACTAACCGTCTCCTCCCATGATGTATTTTAACTTCGCTAATGGCTAAGACTTTCTCCCACTACTATCAACCAGGACCAATAATAAAAATTAATAACAAAATCTTTAACTTCATTGGGTTCTCCTTAGGGTTTCACCCCTCCCTAAAAGGGCCATCTCCCTCTCCACCCTGATAGTTTCTGCCTCCGATCATTGATATAAAAACCGCGGTAATCCGCCTCCGCGAACAGGAGAACATACGAAAATGAAAAGTCGTACTCAGATTCGGACTCAGGTCTAGACTCAATTCAGATTTTGATAACCCGTGACTCAAGTGTGGCAAGTGCACAGTGTTCCACGAATACTATCCTTAGTGGGGTCTCGCCAACCTTCCAAAAACAAAAAAAAGAGAAGCAGCTGCCAGTTGGGAGTGGATAACCCGAAATTGGGACCCCACGCAGACTATTTCAACCACTCCTTTTCCTTGCGTGAATCAGCAGTAAGTAGTTTTATTTACTATTCTATCCTTCTTACCTCCATTCTTACTAATTCCACCCTTGTGGAACTACGGTTTTAGTAGGCCATTACTATCATTCACTAGTAACCATCCATCGGGTCCTCCACCTCTTTGACGAGATAACAGACCCATACAATATTGATCAACAATTACAGTATATCAGAAACATAATTAGCATCGGATTAGATATAGATTTCCATCTAGACCCGACAATCCTACCTCCTTTCCTATTTTCTCAATATTTATCCCTTGATACTCCTACCTCTTCTCCCCCACGTGCATCCACTCCTTCCACCCCTCCAATATCTTATTCTCCTGTCTCTTTTTCCGAACTATCCACTTCTCTAAATTCGCCAAACCTCTCTCGTTCCCCTTCACTTGACTAGTTTTCCTATATTAATCTCTTTATCTTTTCCTTCCCTCTTCTACCCCGGATTACCCGCACATACACATACACATACACACCATCACTTAAGCAAATTATAATAAACCGCGCCGTAATCTTATTTTTTGTAATACTTCAAACCGCGCCGTAATCTTATTTATTGTAATACTTCAAACCGCGTCGTAATCTTATTTATTGTAATACTTCAAACCGCGCCGTATACGATTTCGTTGTTACTTATATTTAAATAAATTTGCTATTAATTTATTTCCATCAACTGATTTCAAAATCACACCCACCCTTCCAATAGTCAACTCATGGTCCTATCCCCGGTAAAGGGATTCGCGTCCCTGACCGAAAAACGGACCACTCGTCGTACATCGGTGTCCGAGTAAAGGGACCCGTCGGGTCCCTGACCCGTTCACTGACACACGTGTACGAACGAGGTTCGCCTTACTCGCGAACGAAAAGGTTGCGCTCCTCCTCTAGGACGTAACATAGTGGAAGGCCGAAAGTGTACAAAGACACGGAATTGGAAGCGTTATTAGAGGAAGATTCGTGCCAAACGCAAGAAGAACTTGCACTTACATTAGAAGTGACTCAACAAGCAATTACACATCGTTTAAAATCGTTGGGAATGATTCAAAAACAAGGAAATTGGGTTCCATATGAACTGAAGCCGAGAGACGTTGAACGCCGATTTTGCACGTGTGAAATGCTGCTTGCCAGGCATTAAAAAATGTTTTTTGCATCGTATAGTCACTGAAAAATGGATCCACTACGATAACCCAAAGAAGAGAAAATCATGGGGACCACCTGGCCATGCTTCAACATCAACAGCCAAACTGTTTCAACCTGAATTCATGGAAAAAAACTCACGCTGTGTATTTGGTGGGATCAGCTTGGTGTCGTGTATTATGAGTTGCTCAAACCGAGCGAAACCATTACTGGAGCTCTTTACCGAACACAATTAATGAGATTGAGCTGAGCACTCAAGGAAAAACGCGCCTATTACTACTCCAGACACGACAAAATTATTCTCCTACATGACAACGCTCGACCACATGTTGCAAAACCGGTCAAAACCTATTTGGAAACACTTAATTGGGAAGTCCTACCCCACCCGCCGTATTCACCAGACATTGCCCCTTCCAATTATCACTTGTTCCGGTCGATGGCACATGGCCTGTCTAAGCAGCGCTTTACATCATATGAAGATACTAAAAATTGGATCGATTCGTGGGTAGCCTCAAAAGATGAAGAGTTCTTCCGACGTGGTATCCGAATGCTGCCAGAAAGATGGGAAAAAGTAGTGGCTAGTGATGGACAATACTTTGAATAAAACGTAATGTACCGTTCTTTCACAATAAATTCCTAATTTTTGATAGAAAACGGCGGAAACTTATTTGTACTCCTACATATATGCAACAATTATTGTCGCTAGCAATATAGTACATTTCAGTAGGATTAAAACGTGTTGCACATATACGGCAATATACAAGATATTCCATTTTAAATGAGCCAGGCAAAAATCTCGAAAAATATGAATGATACTAAAATGTTTCAGATAAAAGTTGTATAGTTTCAAGGGGGACATAAAACAACTATATTATTTTAGTTACAGATGGCGTCGCTGTTGGGATACTCACTGATCATTACTTTCTTTAAATGGAAATTCCAATTTTTTATTATATCATCTTTTTCTATCAATTAATTTTAACAACTTTTGTCTAAAACATTTTTTTATTTGCCTAATATTTTTTGAGATATTTAAAGAAAATTTTTCCAATATTTAACTTACAATATCTCACTAGTCACTCAAAAATCAGGGCGTTATTGTAACAATATACTCTTTATACCAAATAGAGACCAAATAGAGTAAAAAAGTCTAGTACTACTTCTTTTTCTGACAAATAGTTAATGAGATATCATAAATTAAATATTTAAATGTTATCAAATTTTCGTTAAATATCTCAGAAAATATTAGTCAAATAAAAAAATATTTCAGACAAAAGTTATTAAAATTAATTGGTAGAAAAAGATGATATAATAAAAAATTAGGGTTTCCGTTTCAGAAAAATAATGATCAGTGAATATCTCGAAAGTGGCGCTATCTGTAAATAAAATGATATAATTGTTTTATTCTTGAAACCATACAACTTTTATCTGAAATATTTTTTAGTACCTTTCAAATTCTTTTTCGAGACTTTACTTGGCTTATTTAAAGTGGAACTCCTTGTATATCTGCTGCGAAAGAAGAAACTAACCATATAGAAAAACATAATTAAATAAATGTTACATCAAATATACTGACTTAATTTACAAAGAATATTATTTCTATAACTCAGTGATTATGAGTAAATCGGGATAAAGTTCCGAAAAGCTCAAACCTTCGATTGGGCTGAAATTTTGTGGAAAGCTTCTCTTTAGCTCCGAAATTAAAATCCTTGAAGGACTTTTGGCAACAAAATCCTATCTATGCCCAGTCAACGTTTAAACAGTTTTTCCACTGTATCTTCGAAAATATTGATTTTGGAGAAAAATGTGACAAAAATGAAGCTTTTGAAACGCTCTATAAAATAGGTCTTATATATTATTATCATAAATGCAATACTTTTACCATTATGTTCAAATATAGATATTTACAAAATGTTATTATTTACAATACCGACGACCTCTCTTTCACTAATTTCAACAATATTGACTTATGTTGTTAAAGATATGCATTGTTTATTAAAAAGTTATTAACAAAGAAAGTTTGGTATATGCGTAAGTTATTGTACAATACAAGTTATTGTACAATACAAGTACGTTTAGCACGGCGCGCTACGCGCGCCCCATCCCACCCCACTCCTCAACTCCCACTCCCCCTCAAACCCTTCCAAAAAGATAAAAAACAAATATGTAAATATATATAAAATATTTTTAAATATTAAAATCTCTTTCTGTAATAATTCATACTTATATATTATTTACTTTGAAAATGTAATTGAGAACAACCTTTTCACTATTTTTCAACTATTATTCAACAGAACTGCAAAAGTATTGCATTTACGTTAATAATATACATGACCTTTCTTCTAGAACGTTTCACAAGCTTCATTTTTTGTCACATACATTTTTCTCCAAAATCAATATTTTCGAAGATATAGTGGAAAAACTGTTTAAACTTTGACCGGGCGTAGGTGGTGAATGGACTGTCGCCAAAAATCCTTTAAGGGTTTTCATTTCGGAGCTAAAGAGAAGCTTTCCACAAAATTTCAGTCCAATCGAAAGTTTGGGCTTTTCGGAACTGCACCCGTAAGTCGATACTTGATCATTATTAACAATCATATATAAAATATGTACGACAGTTTAAACATTTCTCCGACTTGTTTTAAAATGCATTTAATATTTAATAGAAAAACTTATCTATTGAGAATTGTTGAAAATCAAATATATCAAAAAAGAGTGTTCAAATCATATATTAAAATTAGATATATTTACACTCAATTGCAAAACATTTTAAATATGATGTATTTCGGAATGTAGCTAATGTCTAATGGGAAAAATGAAAATTAATCAAGTACAAGTTTTTTCAGTGGATCAACAGGTATATTCTACATTACATAAAAACTACATAAAAAAGATACAAACAGTTTTTAAACTAAGTTTTAAACTAACATTAACATGCACGACAAGAAATTAAAAATTTTATGATTTTATTTTAGATATTGGATATTTTAATAAGATATTTTAATAAGACACATGTAGCATTTAACAAACTATTTTTCAATTAATTTATATCTTTACGTGCATACAATCCGACATTTATTCATTTTGTTATATCCATGTGAAAATAGTTATTTCCAAACTTAAACGTAGCTTCGTCATATTGAGTACCATATTGCGACGACTTCTTTTCGTCCGTATTTGTTAAAAGATACGTGATAGATTCTTGGATAACAATTTTTATAGCGCAAAATATTCTTTGCAGCACTATTTTTTCTGCGTTTGCCCAAAATTATGCGTTGTTTCTCATCACGAAGAAAATAAGCGATTTCTATATGATCGTTTTCTCGAAAATAAGATACTAGATAAAGTAAGCGTGATGCTGCAAATCACGGTCTACTTCGTCGCAAAGAAGAAGTGCTGCTGAAAAATGTTTTCTCCACAGATGTGTAGGTGGGAGATTGCACGTCAGTGCATAAAGCGCATAATCGTGCCCGTTTTACAATCTTTTGATTTTCGCCCTTATATAATGTATCGTAAGTAGATGGCTGCGACAGTCACCATTCGCGGATATTCGCTTTCTCCGAGACAGTAACGTAGACGCCGCATTATATTTAGGCCGCTTCTAATAATATTGTTGTGTCCACACCTTTGGGGAACGTATTGTTCCCACGCTCTTGGGAGAAGACGCTCTGTGAAAAAGGCATATAGAGAGTGTTTGACAGCTGTTATCGTTGTCAAGGAATTTGTTTACTAACAACTGGGAATAATAAGAGAGTCGCTCTAGTCCTGTCACAGCGTACGGACGTAAAGCGAATTCGTGCGATTATTTTGGAATTGATTGAGATCCGTTTTTCTAGGCTGTAAATAAAGCTTTTCTCGTTTAGTATATCTCGAGTTATTTCTTTCACGCGCGGGCACAACATTTGGGGGCTCGTCCGGGATCAATAACGATAGAAATCGTAGACGTGCTTGTGTGTGAAAGTGAAAGAAAAAGAAATGGCTTTGGCACATTCGCCGAGGAGGACTCGTGCTCAGACGCCGGCTACCTCAGATGATTCATTACGAGCCGTTCTTCAGGAGTTGCAGCAACTAAGGGAGGAACGGCAACAGGATCAGAGAGAACAGCTACGAATACAAAATGAATTAAAAACACAGCTTGAGGAGCGTGATTCAGCTTTTAAACGCCTGGAAGAAAAACTGGATAAACAGATGAGTCCTTCAAATAATAGTATTTTTGGGAATGAATCTCGTAATGTTATCGATTTCGAAAATTCGAGAATGAATGTTGAAAGAGAACGTATATTTTGTGATGTCAGAGTAAAATCAGATATTTATGATGGGACAGTGCCTTTAAAAGAGTTCCTTGCACAATTTTCTCTAATATCGCAAGCTAATGGTTGGAATGATTCCGCGAAAACAGTAGCTTTGGCTTCCTGTTTAAGAGGGAAAGCACGAACGGTTCTTTTAAATATAAATGATTTAAAAAAAATAACTTTTAATGAAATAAAAGAAAAATTAGAATTACAATTTGGAGAGGGTGAATTAATGCAAAATTATTATTCACAATTTACAAATCGAAAGATGCTTGCAGGAGAAGATTATGCAACTCTTGGTGCAGATTTAGAGCGTCTTTCGAGAGGAGCTTATCCAGAATGTTCTTTTGAAGTTCGCGAAAAGATTGCTTGTGCACAATTCATTGCTGCAATTTCGGATAATTTTATTAAGCGTTCGCTTTTGACAGAAGGAATAGTTTCACTTAAAGCGGCTATAGAACGAGCAAAGATTTTACAATCAATAAATGAAAACTGTTTTTCACGGAAAATAAAAGAACAAAAAGTCACGGGAGTTTTCTGTCGTTTTGAAGAAAAAGGAAATGGATATAAGAAGGGAAAAGAATTTGAAAGAGTTGAAGCACGAAGAAATTTTAAAACGAGTAAGAATAAAGAAAGGGAATGTTGGCAATGCGGTGGGGTAGGACATTTTCGTTCAGAATGTCCGACATTGCAGCAAAAGGAAAACTAAATTTTGCCGAGCTTCACGGAGCTGGTTCGGTAAAAAGGATTCAGGCTCCGTTTTATAAGCGCAAAATTGATAAAAACATGTATAATATTTGTGGAAAATTGAATGATAAAATGTTCCTTAGTAATTTTTGTTGTTTCAGGGGCTTGTTAAATAATACAACTTGTTCTTTTAAAATTGACACAGGTTCCGATGTCTCGATTATAAGTTCTAGGAAGGTAATACCTTTGAAATTGAGTCCGATAGGTTCTGTTAATTTATTTTACCCTACAGGAGAAAGAGTTCAGGTTCATTCACAAGTTGTTGCTACCATTACTTTGGGGAAGTTTTGTGTACAATTATGTTTTTATGTAGCTGATATAAATAATGATTGTATTTTAGGAAGAGATTTTCTTTTAAAAACAGGTTTAGTAGATGGATTGTTTGAAAGGGCTCTTGGAATCTCAAAGAATAGTTTTGGAAAACAAGAATTAATTTGTTCTAGAATAGAGAAACATTCTATTCAATTTCCTGAATTACTTAGGGAAATTCATGAACAAAGTTCTAAACATTTGAATTTTTCACAAAAAGAGATTTTCTCAGAGTTTCTTATTCAATTTCAAGATTTATTTGCTGAAAATGTTATAGCTGGTAATTGTGATATTCTTTGTCATCATATTAAACTTTTAGATTCTAATCCTATTAAGCAGACTCCTCGTCGAATTCCTATTCATTTACAAGAAGAAGTTTATAAAATTATAGAAGACATGAAAGCTCAAAAGGTAATAGAAGAATCCAATAGCCCTTGGATTTCTCCGGCTGTAATGGTAAAAAAAAAAGATGGTTCTATAAGATTTTGTGTAGATTATAGAAAATTAAATGCAGTAACCATCAAGGATTCATATCCACTTCCAAGAATTGATCAAATTTTAGATTGTTTAGCTGGGAATTCATGGTTTTGTACTCTTGATTTAAAGAGTGGTTATTGGCAGGTGGGGTTAGCTCCTGAGGATCGGGAAAAAACTGCTTTTTCTATAGGAAACGGTTTATGGCAGTTTACAGTGATGCCGTTCGGACTTTGTAATGCTCCTGCCACTTTTGAACGTTTAATGGAAAAAGTGTTATCAGGTTTAATTTCTAAAAAATGTTTCGTTTTCTTGGACGATGTAATTGTTTTTGGAAAGAATTTTGAAGAAATGATTTCTAATTTAAAAGCAGTTTTTCTGCGGTTACAATCCGCAAATCTTAAGGTAAATCCAAAGAAATGTGAATTTTTAAGGAAAAAGATCAAATACTTGGGTCATGTGATTTCTGCTGAGGGAGTTGCTACAGATCCTGATAAGATTTCTGTTCTTAAAGATTGGCCAATTCCTAAGACACGGAAACAAGTGCGAAGTTTTTTAGGATTTTGCTCGTATTATCGGAAATTTATTAAAGATTTTTCTCTTTTAGCCAAGCCTTTATTTAGATTGACGGAGGAAAATAGAAAATTTTCTTGGTCAACAGAATGTCAGTTGGCATTTCAGGAGTTAAAACGTGTGATGACTTCTTCTCCAATTTTATCTTTTCCTTCTGGAGAAGGTCAATTTATTCTTGACACTGATGCTTCAAATCATGGCATCGGAGCAGTTCTTTCACAGCTTCAGGAAGGAAAAGAGAAAGTTATTGCTTTTTATAGTCGAGTTTTTAGTAAAGTAGAACAGAATTACTGTGTAACTCGTAGGGAACTTCTTGCTGTGGTAGATGCTGTACAATCTTTTCATCATTATTTATATGGAAGGAAGTTTTTAGTAAGAACAGATCATGTTTCTTTACGATGGTTAACTTCATTTAAAAATTTGGAAGGGCAGTTGGCAAGATGGTTAGAACGTTTGCAGCAATATGATTTTGACATTAATTATCGTAGCGGGAAATTACACAAAAATGCAGATTTTCTCTCTCGACGTCCTTGTTTGGAAACTTCTTGTCGTTATTGTTATAAAGTAGAATCACGGGAGGAATCTTTTAAAGAAAATATTATAGGATTTATTTCTCTAGAAAGAGATAATTTACAAGAATGGCGTGATTTTCAGCTTCAGGATTCAGTGTTGGCACAAATTCATCAAGCTAAAGAGATTGATAAAAGGCCTTCTTGGCAGGCTGTTGCTCCTATGGAGATTTCTTCTAAGATTTATTGGTCTCAATGGGAAGCTATAGTTGTTTTAAATGGTGTCTTATATAAAAAATGGGAATCTCCTAATTTATTAAACCATGTTTATCAAATTTTAGTTCCTCGGGAGAAGGTTTCGGAGGTGTTGGAAGAAGCTCATGATTCACCTTCCGGTGGTCATTTTGGAATTAATAAAACTTTACAAAGGATACGTAAACGTTTTTATTGGGCAACTTGCAAGAGAGACGTAGAGGATTGGTGTGCTTCTTGCAAAATTTGTATAGCTAAGAAAGGTCCTTCTGAAAAAGGGAAATCTCCTCTTCAGGTGTATAATGTAGGTGCTCCTTTTGAAAGAATACAAGTTGATATTTTAGGTCCTCTTCCTACCACTCTTAATGGAAATCGGTATGTGCTCGTTGTGCTAGATTGTTTTACCAAATGGCCAGAGGCTATTCCTTTGAAAAATAAAAGAGCAACCACTGTTGCTAAGTTTCTAGTTGAACAAGTATTTTCTCGACATGGAATTCCTTTAGAATTACATACTGATCAAGGAAAGAATTTTGAGTCACGATTAATTCTTGAGATGTCTCATATTTTAGGAATCAGGAAAACTCGTACTACACCTCTTCATCCTCAGTCAGATGGACAAGTTGAACGTCAACATAGAACAATTTTAAATTATTTGGCGAAATATATTTCTGATAATCAACGAGATTGGGATAAATGGATTTCTTTGTTTCTACTGGCTTTTCGCTCCTCTAAACATGAAGCAACTGGAGTTTCTCCAGCCGAAATGTATCTTGGTCAGGATCTTCGTTTACCTTTAGATCTTCTTCGAGGTCGGCCTCCCTCAGTTAAAGATAAAGAAGAAGAAAAGTACACTATTAAATTAAGGAAAAAACTGGATGAAATTCATCGTTTTGCTAGACGTCGTCTTCAAATTAGGTCTCAAAATACCAAATCTTGGTATGATCAACGTTCTAGACAAGTGACATTTGAACAAGGTCAAAAGGTTTGGTTTTTCAATCCTCGTCGTACAATAGGAAAAGCTCCGAAATTGCAAAGTTCTTGGGAAGGACCTTTTATAATTATAAAGAAACTTAGTGATGTCGTGTTTTGTATAGGCAAATCTTTCAAACATAAAAGAAAAGTGGTTCATGCAGATCGTTTGGCTCCTTTTCGAGAAAGAGATATTAAATAAAATTAAAAGAATCAATACATGTATATACATATACTTGTTTGTTTTCTTTTCCTTTTTCAGAATTTCCCATTCCTCTTTCCTTTTCCGTTTTCCGAGTCGCTGACGTCTTTTTCCACTGAGATCCGTTAAGGACCGCCCTCCTCACGGTTTTTGACCGTGGTTTTTCCGTGAGGCTTTGGGTGAATACCGGGGCGGGGATTAGAGGTGTTCTTTTAAAGAACGTCGGGTCCACGGGTTATACCCCCCCCCCCTTATCCGAAGAAGAAGCTGAAGAGCGGTGAGCTGGGACTTCGAGAGTCACGTCGACAACTTTTCGGCCTGGTAGCTGTTGGGACAAGAGATGGCGTAGTCAAGAGAACCTGAGACAGCAGTCCAGGTTGTGACAAAGGATCGCCAAAGGTGCCCTGGAGCAGCAAAGATGGCGTGAAATTTTGGAGACAGACTTGAAGAAGAGCATCACGAACAACTTTTTCCATGGGATTGTCGGGACGACAATTTTGGAAGAGAAGGGACAGTGTTGTGTCCACACCTTTGGGGAACGTATTGTTCCCACGCTCTTGGGAGAAGACGCTCTGTGAAAAAGGCATATAGAGAGTGTTTGACAGCTGTTATCGTTGTCAAGGAATTTGTTTACTAACAACTGGGAATAATAAGAGAGTCGCTCTAGTCCTGTCACAGCGTACGGACGTAAAGCGAATTCGTGCGATTATTTTGGAATTGATTGAGATCCGTTTTTCTAGGCTGTAAATAAAGCTTTTCTCGTTTAGTATATCTCGAGTTATTTCTTTCACGCGCGGGCACAACAATATAAACATATCTGTTTAAAAAAATGAAATTTTGAATAAAGTGATAAATCGAATAGAGAGATCAATTTAAGTTTTTATTTAAACGCGAGGGTGATTATAAATGATAACATATTGATCAATAAATCCCGGGACTAACTACTAAAACAACATTTGTTTGCCAAAATTCTTCTTTATTCATCAACATAGTCTCCTTCAAGAGCGATACATTCATTCCAACGCTTTCCTAATTTTTCTATGCCAGCCGTGTAGAACGATCTTTGGTTTCAAAATAGGCGTTAGTTTCGGCAATCACTTCTTCACTGGAGCCAAATCTCTTTCCCTGGAGCATCTTTTTTTTGAGGTCTGCGAATAGCAAATAATAGCTAGGGGCCAAATCTGAAGAATACGGTGAGCGCGGAAGCAATTCGAAGTTCAACTCATACAATTTGGCCATCGTTACCATCGACTTGTGACACAGTGTAGCATCACTAAAACCACTGTAACTCAATGACACAATGTCGGAATGTCATGAAAATTTAACACGTAACTTCTAAAGGTTGGTACTAACTGAGAATGGTATGGATTTGTTATTAGAGGCGCCATTTGTTGGTTAGTCCCGGGACTTATTGATCGATGTGTTAATTGCCTACTCTTGTAAACTGTACGAAGCAACGAAAAGTGTTATGAAGCTCTTGAAAAACTACCCGAAATAAAAAAAATGAAATGCATTTTAAGTTTACGTAAATTGGAGACTGTAAAGATGCATTTATATGTTAATAAAAATACATAACAATTTTAATAGACTTATTATCTCTGAGCCCTATCTCTGAGCCAAATGTCCTCGAAGTTACGGATATTAGAAATACATATTTTTTTAAACAACAATATATGTTTTTAATAACATATATTGAACACAGGTATTACTTTAGAGGTATGATATTTAATAAATCAGAATATGAAAAGTACATCATATCAGTTAAGATTACACTCCTGGATAGAGAAAACTACTACTATCTATTTCTCACGCAACATATATTTACCACGATTGATGATCCATATTCGTTGTAATGTTCTACACGTATATAACATACATACGTTTCTCTTTCATCAAACTAATATTAATTTAATAAACATTATGCTTAATTACTAACAAAATTTGTAATGTAATTTGTAATTTAAAGGTCATACATTAACCCATTAACGCCCAAAATTCCTAAAATATTAGCCTTACTTTGTAACTGTATTTTATGTAGAGAGACATTATGTAAGGTTGGAATAGCATTTCCTTATGTTTTCGGGGTCGTTCGTACAAGATTTCGGCATCAGAATTCGTTTAGATTCACAATAAAATCCAATATAGCGGAATTTTTGGAAAACAGTCATGAAAAATCGATAATTTTATTCTTTATTAACTTGATTTCGTATCAAAAACGTTACTTAAATATAGATACAAGTGTCACATCTTGTCTCAAAAATGTTGAACTTTCAAGGTATGCATTGGTGAAAACGTGAATTCAAGATGGCAGCCTCAAAATGGCGGTTTGGGCGAAAAAAACTTAAAAAATAATGTATTTCTAGAATAACTTTGCAAAATCCTAGTATTTAGCATCAGTTTAGTATCCAGGATACTGATTTTAGGATATTTGCTGACAATTAATTCATATTAGAGAATTTCAAAATGGCGGATCCAAGATGGCGACTAAAAGGCACGAATAATCGAGAAAATTTCCAGATTTTCATGAATTTTCTTCTATTATTTTCATATTCATGAATTATTTTCGAGACGTACACACGCACATATACAGAGTGGGTGATTATAAACTTACAAACATTATAAAAAACATAAAAAACATCGAGATAAGTACAACGGACGGGAAAAAATTGGAATCGACTACGTAAAGTTTTGAGAAAAATTGCTAAATAAACGAGCGAATAAACGCTCAGTGGGCATGCATTGTGGGCACAAGCATGCTACTCTGCACGGCTTGGGCCGGATTAGCAGGCAACAACAGTGGACTAGCGCGCGCCGTTATTACCTGTCAATCCGCTCCAAGCTGTGTGCAGTAGCAGGCCTGTGATGTTCGACAGTAGTAAAACAAGGCGGGTTCTAACCCACTTTTTAAAATGAATTTTCAAAAACCGGACCTTTTTTAATGAAATCTTTTTGTACCTGACCTTTTTAATGAAATCTTTTTGAATCTGACCTTTTTAACCCCTTGACATACAAATAAAACGGAACTTGATGCGTCCGAAAAATCTATTTAATTTCGCTCAACTGAACAGTGATGTGTAATCTTACTAAACTCAAATATTGTCTGGTATGACATTCACCGTGCGAGATCCCTGCTATACTGAATACTACTTTCAATGTGCTTCTTCTGATATGTCGACGCTTCTTTGTTATTGGAATTGTTGAGAAGATAGATGGGTGGGGCATCTCGAACTATATAAACAAACGAGAATCGACGCACGAGTGAAGCAACATAGTTTATTTATATACTGCACGGTGTCCGTTGAAAACAGCTTTTGACGAGTCAGACTCGTCAAAGTCTATAGTGGCACATGAAATGAATAGACGACCCTAACTCGACATTGTATGTCAAGGGGTTAATGAAATCTTTTCGAACTTGACCTTTTAATGAAATATTATAATTAATACCCCCCCCCCTATTTCTTGATACCCCCTATTGATACCCCCTCTTTATTGATACCCTCCCTTTATCCCCAGAATTGTTTGATTCCATGGACAAGATGGCGGGCGGCCGTGACGTCACGCACATGTCCGAAAAAAAACGTGCGCCGGGATGTAGGTAGGCTCGAACCTGGGTCCCGCGGTTGCCAACCGAACGCTCGAACCTCGTAGATCACTGCCTCCTACTGCTAGTAGACGTCACGTTTACGGGTAAGAGATGGCGTCTGTGACGTCACGCACACGTCCGGAGAAAAACGTGCCGGGATGTAGGGCAGACTCGAACCTGGGTCCCGCGGTTGCTATTCGAACGCTCGAGAAACTTTTAGATCACCGTCGCCTATTGCTAGTAGACATCACGTTTAGGGATAAGATGGCGGCCGTGACGTCACGTACATGTCCAGAGAAAAACGGGCCGGGTGTTGCTAGACTCGAACCTGGGTCCTACGGCTACTATCGAACGCTCCAACCTCCTAGACCACCGTTGCCTATTGCTAGTAGATGTCACGTTTACGGGTAAGATGGCGACCGTGACGTCACGCACATGTCCAGAGAGAGAAACGTGCCGGGATGTAGGTAGAGTCGAACCTGGGCCCCGCGATTACTATCGAACGTCTATCGGACGTCTCTCGAACGTCTATCGGACGTCTCTCGAACGTCTCTCGAACGTCTATCGAACATCTATCGAACGTCTATCGAACGTCTCTCGAACGTCTAATAATTATCATACCGCAAATAAAGAACTGTATTTTTATCAAACACAATTATCATATAAAATCCTAATAGATGAAAGGGGATAAGCGTGTTGGAAGAAACATCTGTACATTTGAAATAATGTTTTATTAAGCGTCATACAATTCTTTCCAAGACCACCAATTGAAAATGTTTAGTACATTCTGTAAGGCACAATTTTTCATATGATTATTACATCGAAAAGCATTATTCAATTTTTGCAGAGAAGGCATGTCATCGTAATCGGTGTTCACGGTCCTAATGATCACGTTGCTTCTCACATTGTCATCCAGAAGGTGTAACAACCATTCCTGCTTCTCATGCCTCTTTACATACACAAGTTGAGATGCGACATCTTCAAGCTCCCCATACATATCACCCACCACAGTTGTAGTAATCAAATGTTCAGCTCTGCAGTATTTGACGGTTCCATCTTCCCATCGTAATCCATGATGATTAGCCGTTAACCAGTAGGCTCTCGATTTGTCTGATCTTGTGAGCAGATACCATGGCATTGGACTCGTGAAGATGTAGTGTGAAAGAATAGTTCCATTCTTCAGTATCGCCGCTTCTTTTACAATAAATCTCTTTCCAACCATGTACCCTTGTAGATCCATAAAAGTCGGCACATCCATGGTGAAATATTCTTCGATACGTCCGGGAGAGAAATGTTGTTTATAACACTTTGTTGCGTGTATTATTCTTTTCTCGTACATACTTTCTGATGTTAGTTAATTTATACATAATTTTGTTTTCCAGAATATCATTTATTTGTTCATGGCTTCATACATTATATTTTTTATCGCGCACGCTAACAATTCACAATCAATGAGCGACTCGCGGTCAAAGTCGCTGCTTTCTTCTATTGTTTTTGTTGTAGTATGTATACTAGTAATATAATTCTTCTTTTCACGAAGAATATTTACAAAACTTTTGAATTTTACATTAACTATATAGATATTTTCTGATAACCATCCATACATGTGATTGATGCAATTTTCAAATGTAAATAATACATTTAACGTATCTGGTGTTGCATATAAGCAATTATTAAAAATTGTAAGTTTCACAATTTGTGAGTTGTACATCTTACATGACGTTATTGTTAATTCTTCTATACGCATCGGGGGAGACAATGACTTATAGAAATTGGCCTGCAGAAATCTTTGGATGTCAGCACGTTCTCCCATTAGCATATTTCAAGTTTTGATCGGCAATACCAGTTGTTTGCTACGATTATCATCAATGACTATGTCTATGACTGGCTCAACTCCTACGCTGATTCCGATATTCAAATATTTATAAATAGTTGCAGTCAAAGCGTATCGGCGTCCTAAGATATGCATAACAGGAGGTCGTGGAACGCTGAAAAGATATAGAAAATTTACATATCTGAATCTCGGAAAAATGATTACGGATAAACTAAAAGAAACAGCGTTACGACACTCACCTCTCGTGACATTTTCTTGCTCGGTGGAGCTTTATCCTCATGAGCAGGCATGTAATAATTTGCTTGTTTAGCGTTTATTTCAGCACCGGCAGCATACATTTTTACTATGTAGACACACCCAAACTTTACTATGTAGGCACACAACCGATGAATCTCATGTTCATAGAGCGACTGAGAGACAGAAGTTTCTTCCGAAGCCTAATATTATAGCTATTATAAGGCATCCCTTCTTCTTACTCTTCGGAGCTGTAGCGCATACGCAGATACGTTCTTAAAACCGAGAAAGTAAATAAGATGTGACTATCTTTGTTTTAGACCCCCCGCTCCATTTGACCTAAGCATGTCCAAACCTGTTTTCTAATGGAAAGAATATAAAGTAAAGCATTCTAGAGTGCAGAGCTATTCTCAGCAGTTAATGAAGACATGGAAGACTTCGCTCAAACCGAACGAGCACTATTGGCGCAATCCACTTGTTTGAATTCGCGATGGGCATACGACGCGTGGGTGCAAAAGTATGACAAGTGTATCAGATGTTTGGGGGAACAAAGTCGAGCAAAACGACCGCGATTGTTGATTGGCGCCGTGCAATCAGTGGTGGCTCGTATTGCACGACTCGAGGGACTGAAAATTTTTGTGCAACAACGCTTCATACATGTGGGTCGAGTTTGCGATTCACTAAACTGTAATGAGTATTAAATGAGTAAATGGAAGAAATAAACATCGAACAGCAGAATAGTTCAAATAAATAAATAACTGAAATAAATCAATCAACGAAATTAAGACAAGCCAATAGGAGCCAACGCCTGGAAGTTAGTCGCCCAATTATTTTTACGAGTTGGCTGGATCATCCTCCGATCTTGTCTTAGTTGACTCGATCACTCCGACCTTGCCTTAGTTGGCCGGATCATCCTCCGATCTTGCCTTAGTTGGCTGGATCATCCTACGATCTTGCCTTAGTTGGCCGGATCATCCTCCGATCTTGCATTAGTTGGCTAGATATCTTACTTTAAAAAACTCGATAATTTCGGAACAGCTTATTCAAATTGGATAAAACCATAGTGATTTGAAAAGATCTGAAGAAGGGCTATAAGAATATGTAATAAAAAGTTGGGGGTTCTATTTAAAAAAATCCGAGGTGACCTTGTCCTGACCTTGATGATGCCACTCAAGGTTAAATTGTTAAGATCAGTAAATAGATCTTTTTCAATGCTACAACTTTTGTCTGAAACATTTTTTTATAAAGTGTATATTTTTCGAAATTTTCAGGGGTCCCGTGGTTTTTTCTTCATGATATAATAAGCCTGTATAATAAGCAGCGTTATGTTATTCATTATCGCAACCTGCAGCAGTGCACATGCCATGGTCTTCGTATCGGAAAGATTCATCGCATACTCCAATTCGCGCAATCTCCATGGCTACACAACTACATAGAATTAAATACGCAGTTTCGAATGCATGCAACAAAATGATTTTGAGAAAAATTTATACAAATTGATGAACAACGCGGTATTCGGCAAAACAATGGGAAATGTTCACAATCATGTCGATGTAAAACTTTGACAAAATGGGATGGACGATACGTTGCAGAGGCAATGGTTACAATGTCAAATTTTCATAGCAGGAGCATCTTTTCAGAAAATTTAATTGTCGTTGAGCTGCGAAAACTCGAAGTGAAGTTCAACAAGCTGATCTATATGGATATATGTATTCTCGACATATCTAAGACCTGCTTGCATGAATTTCACCATGAGTACATGTCACCTCTGTATCACGAGAAATGTAAAGTACTGTATACGGACACAGATAGTTTAATTTACCACATAATGTCCGACGATGTGTATGAGCTAATGAAACGTGATATTGCTAGGTTTGATACGAGCGATTATTCTGAAAATAACATATACGGTATGCCGCTTAAGAATAAAAAATTCCAGAGCTTATGAAAGATAAAAATAACGGAGCTATAATGACAGAATTCGTCGGGCTCAGAGCAAAAATGTATGAGCTGAAAGTAGAAGGTAAAAAGGATACTAAAAGGGCGAAGGGTGTTAAGAGGAATATTATAGCGCGAACAATCAATTTTGATGATTACACGTATTGTTTGAGAGAGGAAATTGAAACGAATCGGCGTCAATCGTATATACATAAGATCCAAGTTGCATGAGGTATGCACAGTATTCGAAACGAAAACTGCTTTCAGTCCATACAATGATAAGCGATATATTATATCTGACTCGATACATTACCATGGGACATTATAGTATACCATTATAATGTTTATTTGTTTATTAGCTATTTTACAATTAATTATGTCATCAAATGTTCTAATAAAACTGTATTCATTTTTTTTACAATACATTATCCTTTTGTATCCATGAATTATGCGAATTGTCGAATCCCAGCTATTTTACATATACCTTGTCACCTTGCCTGCGCAACACCTTTTCTACTAAGTATACATCTGGATTGGTGACACTATGTAGTTCGTGTTCGTAGAAACCCCCGGCGATAGGTTTCCCGCGCGAGTCTGCGAGTAGGTAAGTTGCAGGATTAGTTGTCTGCACTTTGACGATTTTAAACAACTTCAGTTGTCCAATTCGGTGTAAGCCTTTTTCAAAGATAGTTTTGAATTTGCTGACACGTACCAGATCACTCACTTTGAATTTCGCAGGCGCTGCAATCTTTATGTTACTGTAGAGACTGTGTTTAAGAGCTTATTAACAATCGCAGGTGTCATATCGATAGGACGCATGCCGATAGTTCGATGTTTTCGCGTGTTGTATTCAGCGACGAGGCGCGGTACGAGTCGATCCATTTGTAAGTTCCGTTGAACGTAAACATTTTCCACATGTCGTTCTTTAACATGCGGTTGAATCGTTCCACAACAGATGCCTTCATTACTAAATAAGACAAATAATGATCGACACCGTGTTTCTTCACAAGACTCTGCAACTCTATATTGTAAAACCCTTTCCCTGATCAGTTTTGCAAGTTCTTCGACATCTTCCATCCGCTCGAATTATCTTTGCGAAATGCCTTAGCTATCTCCTTTCCGCTTTTTGCTCTTTAATGGCACAGCCAATGCATGCTTGCTCAGTATATCGATAATGGTGAGTATGTAGTGGGTCGCCTCCATTGAATCGTGAGTAAGACGCATTTCCACCACATCGGCCTGCCAAAGATCATCGTATCCGCGCATTATGGACGCGTCTACGAGGAAAATTTCGTCTCGCTGGAGCGTGTAATTCTTTAGTTTTGTTTTTCGGAATGTTTTCTTCTCATCATTTTTCCTCGTTACTCGCCGAGTCGTTTTCCCATCCATGCGTGAGGCTTTGTCGCTTTACATCGGCAGAAATAGCTAAATAGTATCGATGAGTTGCTTCCCTGAAACTTTTCTTTTTTTTATTAAATTTTGACAATTGCTTCATCATTACAGCTCGTGATGATCCGTTTCCTGCTTATGTCGATATTATACGTCAATTTAACTGTAATATTCATTTTTCTATTTCCGCGATTTCTTTATCTCTGAACCTGTCCAGTCTAAAATTCATCCTATATTCTCATGATGCTATTATGTCCTGTATGTTTTTTCTCCGGTAGTCTTCCAGCCATTCCTTCAATTTTTTAACATTCTCATCTACATACTGCTTCTTCTTCAACGTTACTCTCATGCAGTAGAAGCTTTACAGCATTTATATTCTCATCAATATACTGCTTCTTCTCAACGTTACTCTCATGCACAGAAGTTTACAGATTTTCATATTCCATCCACATAATATTTGTGCGCAGCGTCATTGAAGGCTTCCGCCGTGTACATATATATCGCGTGCATTTTTGCATCGAAAACATTTGCCATCAAAACCTTTACTATTTGGGCGGTTTAGACAAAGGGCATTTTCCATGTACATATCGTTTGGTTGCAACGTTGTT
>NW_020229974.1:34989-128549 GCF_003227715.2 Harpegnathos saltator
CGTGAGTAGAGGCCCGTAGAGCATCAGCGTCGATGATGTAGATGGAGCTCGTAGTATTGGTGTGTATGGATGGATGCAGCGGGGGAGGATTCAAGTGGTATATGATTAGTTACTCAGTAGAATTAATTATATAGAGAGGAGTGAGGAGTCATTGCAATGCGGTCGTGGTTGTTTTATGCGTATAGCGCGGTAGAAGAACTCAAAATAAGAAGTTTTTGGTAAGAATGGATATTTTTACTTCTGCGTGTTGAATTTGTGCATAACACAAACAGTGTAATATATATCTCCAGCTTAATATAATCTAACGAGAAATCATGACGGTTATAACAATACAATAATTTTATTTTCTACATTTTTTGCGGTTTAAAAAAATAAAAGGCGCAATTGTTGTTATTTTAAACATCATTGTTTGTATAATGCAAAATTATCAAAACCGTGTACACAACGGCGCTTATCGTTGTAATTGTATGTTGTATCATAGACGATTCACCAAACCATATATCCCTATTGATCACGTTAATAGAGACATGTTGACTTAGAAGCCATGAAAAAGCGACTGGAAATTAATCACAAATACCCTATTATATACGTGATTATATTAGGGCGTCAAATAAGTTTCGCGTTTGACAAGAATGGGCAAGGTTATGTTAAATTGTCAGATGTAAAGTATTAATTTGGACATTGGTAAAACATTCATTTGAAAGTATTGAGTGACTAGTTGCGTAGATATAGCTCCAGGATAGATATATTTTTTTGTGCATAAATGTCGAAGTTTTGTTGCGATAAGATATTTGCGAAGAACTTTTGATTTACTTCTTTAATATTGAAGAATAATGCGAGCTGAAGTGCATTGATTCTTGTAACAATATGGTGTAATCTGCTTAATGAGAGAAGTTTTCGTGAGTAGTTTCATAAGTTTACAAACCGGTGGAATATTGATACGTGGAAGACAAAAACGTAGTGTTACGTCCTTAGGATCTACACTTGAAAATTTTTTCCTCTCGCGGGATTATATTCTCCTAATATAATTTACATAGATATATAATATGTATAAATATAATTTAGGAAACAGATCATCATCTGGCGAACGCTACGTAGCGCCAAATGAAAGGCGTTCGGGAAATTCCATAACAGGAGAACAGGCCCTGTTGTAAAAAATCTAACGTCTTCGTTTAAAGTTTAAATTTGCGTAGTGTTACGCAAGTGTGTCCGTCTTCCTACTGTAAGATTTGGAAACTCGCACTAACAAACCTTCAGTAACAAAGAACTTCAGAGCATTCCGGCTCTAAAATGAAATTACATCTTCCAATCGCAAACATCTGTGCCTATAGTTAACTCAACAAGTTTACTTCAATGTACGTCGTACATCTGAGTCTCAGCTCTTGATTTACGGATTTTGATCTTTCCAGCGGCACACTTGTTAATACATTTCTCTATCTTCAAGAATCACACCTCCCGCTTTGTGCGCCTAATCATTCCAGCCAATCATTTATCCATCCAATCCTAAACTATGAGACACCCACGCTCCATCCTTTAGCCTTCTTCACATTCATTTCTCAAGCATAACCGTTCTCCATGATGTATTTTAACTGCGTAATGGCAAGACTTTCTCCCACACTATCACACAGACCAATATAAAAATTAATTAACAAATCTTTAATTCATTGGGTCTCCTTAGGGTTTTCACCGCCTCCCTAAAGGGCCATCTCCTCTCACCTTGAGTGAGTTCTTCTGCATCCGATCATCTGATAAAAACGCGATATCGCTACGCGAACGAGAGGACATATCGCAAAATGAAAGATCGTATAGATTTCGGATCACGGGTCTAGACTCAATTAGATTTTGGAATTAACCGTCGACTCAAGTGTGGCAAGGTGCAAGTGTTCCACGCGATTACTATCCTACAGTGGGTCTGCCATTCCAAAACAAAAAAAGAGACGAAGCGCTGCAGATGTGGAGTGGCAGAACCAAATTGGGACCCCAGCAGCACTATTCTCAACCACGTCTTTACTTGCGTGAATCAGCGGTAGTAGTTGTTTTGATTATATTCTTCTTCTTTACCTCATTCTTACTAATTCCACACTTAGTGGACTACGGGTTTGTAGTAAGGCCATTACTATCATCTACTATATACCATTGCCATGGTCTCCACCTCTTATGGACGAGATAACAGACCATAACAGTATGATCAACAATACATTACTATCGAATAAGTAGCTATGCAGGATTAGATCATTAAGATTTCAGTAGACCGCAATTTACCTCCTTCCATTTTCTTCAATATTTATCCTTAGGATATCCTACTCTCTCTCCACGTGCATCCACTCCTTCCAACCCTCCAATATCTTATTCCCTGTTCTTTCTGCCGAATATCCATTCTCTACGAATTACGCCAACCTCTCTCGTTCCCCTTTCTACTTGACTGTATTTCTTATAATTTTTATCTTTTCCTTCCCTCTTCACCCCGGATTTAACCCCATACACATATACACATACACCCATCACTTAAGCAAATTATATATAAACACGCGCCGTAATCTTTTTTTTGTAATACTCTCAAACCGCGCCGATATCTTATTTATTTAATACTTCAACCGCGTCGTATCTATTATTGTATACATTCAACCACGCGCCTCCCGTATACGATTCGTTGTTACTTATATTTAATAAATTTGCTATTATTTATTTCCATCAATCTCGAGTTTCAAATCACACCACCTTCCAAATTGTCAACTCATGGTCCTATCAGCCGGTAAAGGATTCAGCGGTCCTGACGAAAAGAACGGACCATCGTCGTCATCGTGTCAGAGAACGGGACCCGTCGCGGGCCTCTGAGCGCGTTCACAGTGACACCGTGACGACGAGGTCGCCTTATCGCGAACGAAAAAGGTGTGCGCACTCCTTCTTAGACGTACATAGTGGTAAGGCCGAAAGTGTACAAAGACACGAATTGTAGCGTATTAGAGGAATGATGTCGTGGCAAACGCAGAAGAACTTGGCACTACTATTAGAGTGACTCCAACAAGCAATTCACACTCGTTTAAAATCGTTGGGATGTTTCAAAACGGAAATTGGAGTTACATATTGAACTGAAGCCGAGAGATCGTTTGAAACGCCGATTTTGCACGTGTGAAATTGCGCTATGCAGCATTTAAAAATTTGTTTTTTGCACTGTATAGTACGTGAAAATGGAATCCACTTCACGATAACCCAAGAAGAGCAATCATGTGGGATCATCCTGGCATGCTACATAACAGCTCAAACCTGTTACAACCTGATCGATCGGAAAAATATTACTTCACATGCTGCTGATATTTGTGGGCATAGCTGGCTGTGTGTATTCATGAAGTTGCCAAACGCAATACGAAAACCATCTATGAGCTCTTATACCGACACAGTAATGAGATGAGCTGAGCCTCAGAAGAACTCGGCCTTTACTACTCCCAGAGCCGAAAAATTATTGCTCCTCATTGAACAGTCGACGATGTTGCAAACGACGTCAATAACCTATTTGGGCAACTTAATTGGTGACGTCTCACCACCGCCGTATTCACAGACATTGCGCTTACTTCAATTATCACTTGTTCCGGTCGATTGGCAACTGGCTGTTAAGCAGCGCTTTACATCATATGAAGATAAAAATTGTGTATGACTTGTTGGGTAGCCTCAAATGATGAAGAGTTTCTCCACGTAGGTACACGAATGCTGCCAAGAAAGATGGAAAGTAGATGCCTAGTGATAAGCAATACTTGAATAAAGACGTATGTCTACCGTCTTGTCACATAAATTCTAATTTTGTAGCGATAGAACGGGAACACTTATTTTACTCCTACATATATGCAAACATTACTGTCGTAGCAATTTATAACATTCTCAGTAGATAAAACGTGTTCCACTATACGGCAAACCTATACAAAGATTTCATTTTAATTGAGCCAGTCAAAAATCTCGAAAAATATGAATGATCTAAAATGTTTCAGATAAGCTAATGTATGTTATCTAGGGGGACAAGAACAACTATATTATTTAGTTACAGATGGCGTCGCTGTTGGGATACTCACTGATCATTACTATTCTTTAAATGGAATTCCATATTTTTTTATTATTATTTTCCTATCAATTAATTTTAAACAATTTTGTCTAAAAGCAATTTTTTTATATTGCATCTAATATTTTTTGAGATATTTTAAAAGAAAATTTTTCCAATATTTAACTTACATATTCACTATTCATCAAAAATCAGGGCTTATTGATAACAATATACTCTTTATATCAATAGATGACAAATAGAGTAAAAAAGTATAGTCTATCTTCTTTTTCTGACAAATAGTTAATGAGATATCATAAATTAAATATTTTAAATGTTATCAAATTTTCGTTAATATCTCAGAAACACTATTAGTCAAATAAAAATATTTCAGACAAAAGTTATTAAAATAATTGGTAAAAAAGATGATATAATAAAAAATTAGGGTTTCCGTTTAGAAAAAATACATTGATCAGTGAATATTCGAAGTGGCGCTATCTGTAAAATAATGAAGTAACTTGTTTTTATTTCTTGAAACAATACAACTTTTATCTGAAATTATTTTTAGTACTTTCAAATTTTTTTCGAGACTTTCTTGCTTATTTAAAGTGGAAACTCCTTGTATATCTGCCTGCGAAAGAAGAAACTAACCATAAAGAAACATAATTAAAATAAATGTTACATCAAATATACTGCTTAATTATACAAAATATTATTTCTATAACTCATGATTATGAGTAAATGGGATAAAGTTCCGAAAAGCTCAAACCTTCATTGGGATGAAATTTTGTGGGAAGCTTACTCTTTAGCTCCGAAATTAAATCCTTGAAGGACTTTTTGACAACAAATCCTATCTATGCCCAGTCAACGTTTAACAGTTTTTTCCACGTATCTTCGAAAATATTGATTTTGGAGAAAAATGTTGACAAAATGAAGCTTTTGAACGCTATAAAATATGGTCTTATCTATTATTATCATAAATGCAATACTTTTACCATTATGTTTCAAATATAGATATTTACAAACTGTTATTTTTACAATACCGACGACCTCTCTTTCACTAATTTCAACAATTGATTGACTTATGTTGTTAAAGATATGCATTGTTTATTAAAAAGTTTTAAAAACGAAAGTTTGGTATATGGTAAGTTATTGTTAAGTTTATGTACAATACAAGTACGTTTAGCACGGCGCGCTACCGCGCGCCCATCCCACCCCACTCCTTAACTCCCTCCCCCTCTCAATCCCTTCCAAAAGATAAAACAATATGTAATATATATATAAAATATTTTTAATATTAAAATCTCTTTCCTGTTAATAATTCATACTTATATATTATTTACTTTGAAAATGTATTGAGAACAACCTTTTCACTATTTTTCAACTATTATTCACAGAACTGAAAAGTATTGCATTTACTGTTAAATATACATGACCTTTCTTCTAGAACGTTTCACAAGCTTCATTTTTTGTCACATACATTTTTCTCTCCAAATCAATATTTTCGAAGATATAGTGGAAAAACTGTTTAAATTTGACCGGGCGTAGGGTGGTGAGTGGACTGTCGCCAAATCCTTTAAGGGTTTTCATTCGGAAGCTAAAGAGAAGCTTTCCACAAATTTCAGTCAATAGAAAGTTTGGGGCTTTTCGACTGGCACCTAAGTCGATACTTGATCATTATTAACAATCTATATAAAATATGTTACGACCGTTTAACATTTCTCCGACTTGTTTAAAAATGCATTTAATATTTAATAGAAAAACTTATCTATTGAGAATTGTTGAAAATCAAATATATCAAAGAAGAGTGTTCAAATCATATATATAAAATTAGATATATTTACACTCAATTTGCAAACATTTTTAAATATGATGTATTTCGGATGTAGCTAATGTCTAATGGGAAAAATGAACAATTAATCAAGTAGTTAGTTTTTTCAGTGGCAAGGTAGTATTTACTGACAGTACATAAACTACAGTATAAAAATACAACAGTTTTTAAACTAAGTTTTAAACTAACTTAAACATGCACGTGCAAAATTTAAAAATTTTTATGATTTTATATTTTAATATTGTGATAATTTTAAGATCTTTTAATAAGACCACATGTTAGCATTTAACAAAACTATTTATTTCAATTGAATGTATTGCTTTACGTGCATACAATCCCCATTTATTCATTTTGTTATATCCATTGTGGAAAATAGTTTCCAAACTTTAAAGTTAGCTGCGTCATATTTGAGTACATAATCTGCGACACTTTTTTCGTCCGTATCTTAATAGATTAACGTGATAGATTTCTTGGGATAACATATATTTTATAGCGCATAAATATTCTTTGCAGCATATTTTTTTACTGCGTTTGCCCAAAATTTAGCGTTGTTTTCATCATGAAGAATAATAAGCGATTTCTATACTGATCGTTTTCTCGAAAATAAGATACTAATAAATAACGTGATGCTTGCAAATCACGGTCTACTTCGTCGCAAAGAAGAAGTGCTGTGAAAATGTTTTCTCCACAGATGTAGTAGGTGGGAGATTGCACGTCAGTGGATAAAGCGACTAATCGTGCCCGTTTTACAATCTTTTGATTTTCGCCTTATATGCATATCGTAAGTAGATGGCTGGACAGTCACATTCGCGGATATTCGCTTTCTCCGGACAGTAACGTAGACGCCGGCATTAATATTTAGGGCCGCTTATAAAATATAAACTATCTTGTAAAAAATGAAGATTTTGGAAAAAGTGATAAAATGAAATAGAGAGATCAAGTTTAAGTTTTTATTGTTAAACGCCAGAGAAGGAGTATATATAATGATGTAACTAATTGATGCATAAAATCTCCGGGGACTAAACTACCTAAAAACAACATTTGTTGGACTCAGATTGTTCTTAGTTCATTCACATATCTGCTTCAAGGAGCGATACTGCATTCCGCTTTCCTAATATTTTTCTATGCCAGCGTGTAGACGATCTTTGGTTTAAAATCAAAATAAGGCGTTAGTTTCGGCAATCACTTCTTCACTGGAGCCAAATCTCTTTCCCTGGAGCATCTTTTTTTTGAGGTCTGCGAATAGCAAATAATAGCTAGGGGCCAAATCTGAAGAATACGGTGAGCGCGGAAGCAATTCGAAGTTCAACTCATACAATTTGGCCATCGTTACCATCGACTTGTGACACAGTGTAGCATCACTAAAACCACTGTAACTCAATGACACAATGTCGGAATGTCATGAAAATTTAACACGTAACTTCTAAAGGTTGGTACTAACTGAGAATGGTATGGATTTGTTATTAGAGGCGCCATTTGTTGGTTAGGTCCCGGGACTTATTGATCGATGTGTTAATTGCCTACTCTTGTAAACTGTACGAAGCAACGAAAAGTGTTATGAAGCTCTTGAAAAAACTACCCGAAATAAAAAAATGAAATGCATTTTAAGTTTACGTAAATTGGAGGACTGTAAAGATGCATTTATATGTTAATAAAAATACATAACAATTTTAATAGACTTATTATCTCTGAGCCCTATCTCTGAGCCAAATGTCCTCGAAGTTACGGATATTAGAAATACATATTTTTTTAAACAACAATATATGTTTTTAATAACATATATTGAACACAGGTATTACTTTAGAGGTATGATATTTAATAAATCAGAATATGAAAAGTACATCATATCAGTTAAGATTACACTCCTGGATAGAGAAAACTACTTACTATCTATTTCTCACGCAACATATATTTACCACGATTGATGATCCATATTCGTTGTAATGTTCTACACGTATATAACATACATACGTTTCTCTTTCATCAAACTAATATTAATTTAATAAACATTATGCTTAATTACTAACAAAATTTGTAATGTAATTTGTAATTTAAAGGTCATACATTAACCCATTAACGCCCAAAATTCCTAAAATATTAGCCTTACTTTGTAACTGTATTTTATGTAGAGAGACATTATGTAAGGTTGGAATAGCATTTCCTTATGTTTTCGGGGTCGTTCGTACAAGATTTCGGCATCAGAATTCGTTTAGATTCACAATAAAATCCAATATAGCGGAATTTTTGGAAAACAGTCATGAAAAATCGATAATTTTATTCTTTATTAACTTGATTTCGTATCAAAAACGTTACTTAAATATAGATACTTAAATAGATAACGTTACTTAAATATAGATAGAAGTGTCACATCTTGTCTCAAAAATGTTGAACTTTCAAGGTATGCATTGGTGAAAACGTGAATTCAAGATGGCAGCCTCAAAATGGCGGTTTGGGCGAAAAAAACTTAAAAAATAATGTATTTCTAGAATAACTTTGCAAAATCCTAGTATTTAGCATCAGTTTAGTATCCAGGATACTGATTTTAGGATATTTGCTGACAATTAATTCATATTAGAGAATTTCAAAATGGCGGATCAAAGATGGCGACTAAAAGGCACGAATAATCGAGAAAATTTCCAGATTTTCATGAATTTTCTTCTATTATTTTCATATTCATGAATTATTTTCGAGACGTACACACGCACATATACAGAGTGGGTGATTATAAACTTACAAACATTATAAAAAACATAAAAAACATCGAGATAAGTACAACGGACGGGAAAAAATTGGAATCGACTACGTAAAGTTTTGAGAAAAATTGCTAAATAAACGAGCGAATAAACGCTCAGTGGGCATGCATTGTGGGCACAAGCATGCTACTCTGCACGGCTTAGGCCGGATTAGCAGGCAACAACAGTGGACTAGCGCGCGCCGTTATTACCTGTCAATCCGCTCCAAGCTGTGTGCAGTAGCAGGCCTGTGATGTTCGACAGTAGTAAAACAAGGCGGGTTCTAACCCACTTTTTAAAATGAATTTTCAAAAACCGGACCTTTTTTAATGAAATCTTTTTGTACCTGACCTTTTTAATGAAATCTTTTTGAATCTGACCTTTTTAACCCCTTGACATACAAATAAAACGGAACTTGATGCGTCCGAAAAATCTATTTAATTTCGCTCAACTGAACAGTGATGTGTAATCTTACTAAACTCAAATATTGTCTGGTATGACATTCACCGTGCGAGATCCCTGCTATACTGAATACTACTTTCAATGTGCTTCTTCTGATATGTCGACGCTTCTTTGTTATTGGAATTGTTGAGAAGATAGATGGGTGGGGCATCTCGAACTATATAAACAAACGAGAATCGACGCACGAGTGAAGCAACATAGTTTATTTATATACTGCACGGCGTCCGTTGAAAACAGCTTTTGACGAGTCAGACTCGTCAAAGTCTATAGTGGCACATGAAATGAATAGACGACCCTAACTCGACATTGTATGTCAAGGGGTTAATGAAATCTTTTCGAACTTGACCTTTTAATGAAATATTATAATTAATACCCCCCCCCTATTTCTTGATACCCCCTATTGATACCCCCTCTTTATTGATACCCTCCCTTTATCCCCAGAATTGTTTGATTCCATGGACAAGATGGCGGGCGGCCGTGACGTCACGCACATGTCCGAAAAAAAACGTGCGCCGGGATGTAGGTAGGCTCGAACCTGGGCCCCGCGGTTGCCAACCGAACGCTCGAACCTCGTAGATCACTGCCTCCTACTGCTAGTAGACGTCACGTTTACGGGTAAGAGATGGCGTCTGTAACGTCACGCACACGTCCGGAGAAAAACGTGCCGGGATGTAGGGCAGACTCGAACCTGGGTCCCGCGGTTGCTATTCGAACGCTCGAGAAACTTTTAGATCACCGTCGCCTATTGCTAGTAGACATCACGTTTAGGGATAAGATGGCGGCCGTGACGTCACGTACATGTCCAGAGAAAAACGGGCCGGGTGTTGCTAGACTCGAACCTGGGTCCTACGGCTACTATCGAACGCTCCAACCTCCTAGACCACCGTTGCCTATTGCTAGTAGATGTCACGTTTACGGGTAAGATGGCGACCGTGACGTCACGCACATGTCCAGAGAGAGAAACGTGCCGGGATGTAGGTAGAGTCGAACCTGGGCCCCGCGATTACTATCGAACGTCTATCGGACGTCTCTCGAACGTCTATCGGACGTCTCTCGAACGTCTCTCGAACGTCTATCGAACATCTATCGAACGTCTATCGAACGTCTCTCGAACGTCTAATAATTATCATACCGCAAATAAAGAACTGTATTTTTATCAAACACAATTATCATATAAAATCCTAATAGATGAAAGGGGATAAGCGTGTTGGAAGAAACATCTGTACATTTGAAATAATGTTTTATTAAGCGTCATACAATTCTTTCCAAGACCACCAATTGAAAATGTTTAGTACATTCTGTAAGGCACAATTTTTCATATGATTATTACATCGAAAAGCATTATTCAATTTTTGCAGAGAAGGCATGTCATCGTAATCGGTGTTCACGGTCCTAATGATCACGTTGCTTCTCACATTGTCATCCAGAAGGTGTAACAACCATTCCTGCTTCTCATGCCTCTTTACATACACAAGTTGAGATGCGACATCTTCAAGCTCCCCATACATATCACCCACCACAGTTGTAGTAATCAAATGTTCAGCTCTGCAGTATTTGACGGTTCCATCTTCCCATCGTAATCCATGATGATTAGCCGTTAACCAGTAGGCTCTCGATTTGTCTGATCTTGTGAGCAGATACCATGGCATTGGACTCGTGAAGATGTAGTGTGAAAGAATAGTTCCATTCTTCAGTATCGCCGCTTCTTTTACAATAAATCTCTTTCCAACCATGTACCCTTGTAGATCCATAAAAGTCGGCACATCCATGGTGAAATATTCTTCGATACGTCCGGGAGAGAAATGTTGTTTATAACACTTTGTTGCGTGTATTATTCTTTTCTCGTACATACTTTCTGATGTTAGTTAATTTATACATAATTTTGTTTTCCAGAATATCATTTATTTGTTCATGGCTTCATACATTATATTTTTTATCGCGCACGCTAACAATTCACAATCAATGAGCGACTCGCGGTCAAAGTCGCTGCTTTCTTCTATTGTTTTTGTTGTAGTATGTATACTAGTAATATAATTCTTCTTTTCACGAAGAATATTTACAAAACTTTTGAATTTTACATTAACTATATAGATATTTTCTGATAACCATCCATACATGTGATTGATGCAATTTTCAAATGTAAATAATACATTTAACGTATCTGGTGTTGCATATAAGCAATTATTAAAAATTGTAAGTTTCACAATTTGTGAGTTGTACATCTTACATGACGTTATTGTTAATTCTTCTATACGCATCGGGGGAGACAATGACTTATAGAAATTGGCCTGCAGAAATCTTTGGATGTCAGCACGTTCTCCCATTAGCATATTTCAAGTTTTGATCGGCAATACCAGTTGTTTGCTACGATTATCATCAATGACTATGTCTATGACTGGCTCAACTCCTACGCTGATTCCGATATTCAAATATTTATAAATAGTTGCAGTCAAAGCGTATCGGCGTCCTAAGATATGCATAACAGGAGGTCGTGGAACGCTGAAAAGATATAGAAAATTTACATATCTGAATCTCGGAAAAATGATTACGGATAAACTAAAAGAAACAGCGTTACGACACTCACCTCTCGTGACATTTTCTTGCTCGGTGGAGCTTTATCCTCATGAGCAGGCATGTAATAATTTGCTTGTTTAGCGTTTATTTCAGCACCGGCAGCATACATTTTTACTATGTAGACACACCCAAACTTTACTATGTAGGCACACAACCGATGAATCTCATGTTCATAGAGCGACTGAGAGACAGAAGTTTCTTCCGAAGCCTAATATTATAGCTATTATAAGGCATCCCTTCTTCTTACTCTTCGGAGCTGTAGCGCATACGCAGATACGTTCTTAAAACCGAGAAAGTAAATAAGATGTGACTATCTTTGTTTTAGACCCCCCGCTCCATTTGACCTAAGCATGTCCAAACCTGTTTTCTAATGGAAAGAATATAAAGTAAAGCATTCTAGAGTGCAGAGCTATTCTCAGCAGTTAATGAAGACATGGAAGACTTCGCTCAAACCGAACGAGCACTATTGGCGCAATCCACTTGTTTGAATTCGCGATGGGCATACGACGCGTGGGTGCAAAAGTATGACAAGTGTATCAGATGTTTGGGGGAACAAAGTCGAGCAAAACGACCGCGATTGTTGATTGGCGCCGTGCAATCAGTGGTGGCTCGTATTGCACGACTCGAGGGACTGAAAATTTTTGTGCAACAACGCTTCATACATGTGGGTCGAGTTTGCGATTCACTAAACTGTAATGAGTATTAAATGAGTAAATGGAAGAAATAAACATCGAACAGCAGAATAGTTCAAATAAATAAATAACTGAAATAAATCAATCAACGAAATTAAGACAAGCCAATAGGAGCCAACGCCTGGAAGTTAGTCGCCCAATTATTTTTACGAGTTGGCTGGATCATCCTCCGATCTTGTCTTAGTTGACTCGATCACTCCGACCTTGCCTTAGTTGGCCGGATCATCCTCCGATCTTGCCTTAGTTGGCTGGATCATCCTACGATCTTGCCTTAGTTGGCCGGATCATCCTCCGATCTTGCATTAGTTGGCTAGATATCTTACTTTAAAAAACTCGATAATTTCGGAACAGCTTATTCAAATTGGATAAAACCATAGTGATTTGAAAAGGTCTGAAGAAGGGCTATAAGAATATGTAATAAAAAGTTGGGGGTTCTATTTAAAAAATCCGAGGTGACCTTGTCCTGACCTTGATGATGCCACTCAAGGTTAAATTGTTAAGATCAGTAAATAGATCTTTTTCAATGCTACAACTTTTGTCTGAAACATTTTTTTATAAAGTGTATATTTTTCGAAATTTTCAGGGGTCCCGTGGTTTTTTCTTCATGATATAATAAGCCTGTATAATAAGCAGCGTTATGTTATTCATTATCGCAACCTGCAGCAGTGCACATGCCATGGTCTTCGTATCGGAAAGATTCATCGCATACTCCAATTCGCGCAATCTCCATGGCTACACAACTACATAGAATTAAATACGCAGTTTCGAATGCATGCAACAAATGATTTTGAGAAAAATTTATACAAATTGATGAACAACGCGGTATTCGGCAAAACAATGGGAAATGTTCACAATCATGTCGATGTAAAACTTTGACAAAATGGGATGGACGATACGTTGCAGAGGCAATGGTTACAATGTCAAATTTTCATAGCAGGAGCATCTTTTCAGAAAATTTAATTGTCGTTGAGCTGCGAAAACTCGAAGTGAAGTTCAACAAGCTGATCTATATGGATATATGTATTCTCGACATATCTAAGACCTGCTTGCATGAATTTCACCATGAGTACATGTCACCTCTGTATCACGAGAAATGTAAAGTACTGTATACGGACACAGATAGTTTAATTTACCACATAATGTCCGACGATGTGTATGAGCTAATGAAACGTGATATTGCTAGGTTTGATACGAGCGATTATTCTGAAAATAACATATACGGTATGCCGCTTAAGAATAAAAAATTCCAGAGCTTATGAAAGATAAAAATAACGGAGCTATAATGACAGAATTCGTCGGGCTCAGAGCAAAAATGTATGAGCTGAAAGTAGAAGGTAAAAAGGATACTAAAAGGGCGAAGGGTGTTAAGAGGAATATTATAGCGCGAACAATCAATTTTGATGATTACACGTATTGTTTGAGAGAGGAAATTGAAACGAATCGGCGTCAATCGTATATACATAAGATCCAAGTTGCATGAGGTATGCACAGTATTCGAAACGAAAACTGCTTTCAGTCCATACAATGATAAGCGATATATTATATCTGACTCGATACATTACCATGGGGACATTATAGTATACCATTATAATGTTTATTTGTTTTATTAGCTATTTTACAATTAATTATGTCATCAAATGTTCTAATAAAACTGTATTCATTTTTTTTACAATACATTATCCTTTTGTATCCATGAATTATGCGAATTGTCGAATCCCAGCTATTTTACATATACCTTGTCACCTTGCCTGCGCAACACCTTTTCTACTAAGTATACATCTGGATTGGTGACACTATGTAGTTCGTGTTCGTAGAAACCCCCGGCGATAGGTTTCCCGCGCGAGTCTGCGAGTAGGTAAGTTGCAGGATTAGTTGTCTGCACTTTGACGATTTTAAACAACTTCAGTTGTCCAATTCGGTGTAAGCCTTTTTCAAAGATAGTTTTGAATTTGCTGACACGTACCAGATCACTCACTTTGAATTTCGCAGGCGCTGCAATCTTTATGTTACTGTAGACTGTGTTTAAGAGCTTATTAACAATCGCAGGTGTCATATCGATAGGACGCATGCCGATAGTTCGATGTTTTCGCGTGTTGTATTCAGCGACGAGGCGCGGTAACGAGTCGATCCATTTGTAAGTTCCGTTGAACGTAAACATTTTCCACATGTCGTTCTTTAACATGCGGTTGAATCGTTCCACAACAGATGCCTTCATTACTAAATAAGACAAATAATGATCGACACCGTGTTTCTTCACAAGACTCTGCAACTCTATATTGTAAAACTCCTTTCCCTGATCAGTTTGCAAGTTCTTCGGACATCTTCCATCCGCTCGAATTATCTTTGCGAATGCCTTAGCTATCTCCTTTCCGCTTTTGCTCTTTAATGGCACAGCCCATGCATGCTTGCTCAGTATATCGATAATGGTGAGTATGTAGTGGTCGCCTCCATTGAATCGTGAGTAAAGACGCATTTCCACCACATCGGCCTGCCAAAGATCATCGTATCCGCGCATTATGACGCGTCTACGAGGAAAATTTCGTCTCGCTGGAGCGTGTAATTCTTTAGTTGTTGTTTTTCGGAATGTTTCTTCTCATCATTTTTCCTCGTTACTCGCCGAGTCGTTTTCCCATCATGCGTGAGGCTTTGTCGCTTTACATCGGCAGAAATAGCTAAAATAGTATCGATGAGTTGCTTCCCTGAACTTTTCTTTTTTTTATTAAATTTTGACAATTGCTTCATCATTACAGCTCGTGATGATCCGTTTCCTGCTTATGTCGATATTATACGTCAATTTAACTGTAATATTCTATTTTTCTATTTTCCGCGATTTCTTTATCTCTGAACCTGTCCAGTCTAAAATTCATCCTATATTCTCATGAATGCTATTTATGTCCTGTATGTTTTTCTTCCGGTAGTCTTCCAGCCAATCCTTCAATTTTTTAACATTCTCATCTACATACTGCTTCTTCTCAACGTTACTCTCATGCAGTAGAAGCTTTACAGCATTTATATTCTCATCAATATACTGCTTCTTCTCAACGTTACTCTCATGCAACAGAAGTTTTACAGATTTTATATTCTCATCCACATAATATTTGTGCGCAGCGTCATTGAAGGCTTCCGGCCGTGGTACATTATATATCGCGTGCATTTTTGCATCGAAACATTTGCCATCAAAACCTTTACTATTGGCGGTTAGACAAAGGGCATTTTCATGTACATATCGTTTGGTTGCAACGTTGTTTAAATGATATCTCACACCTGCAACACATTCTTCCACGTTTCGTTTAGTTGCAATATCATTGTCGGCTTCAGGTTGCGCTACATGTTTTATCTTGCGCGACTTTGCATCAAAAACTTTGGTAGCATTTAAACAAAGGGCATTTTCATGTATGTAATTTTCAACATGTTCATTCCATTGATGCGCTCGATCAGTTTTCGCACCATTGTTTTCTCGCGACACTCCAAACTTATTCAACGACATTTCGGAGCAAGTTGTACCGAGTGATAGACTCGTGTCAATGCTACGCTGCTTAATTTATAATGAGACCAGCTTCGCAGAGTTCTTCGATAATCGATAAAATTTCGTGCTCGTGCGAGTTGTTGCCAGCTTGGCGCGAAGCGTCAAGCAATCGCAAATGATTCACCAGCTCGTTGGGATCACCCCAATGCACGTAATCGATATTGCTGTCATTTAAGGTCATCATAGTTTGCGATGCGTATAAACCTTTTCCTCCCACTTTATTGCTCAACGTATCTGATACTAGGGGCACGATTATATGTTTATATTTGTGTCCCTTTTTACCGAGTATAGGATTTAGTGGGAGGTACCCGCATCTGTGAATATTTGTCGCCAATAGTATATTTTTGTATTTTTGCATATCAGCTTCGGTGTACACAGAATCGTCGGGGATTCTTTTGAATATTAGCTCGTAAAAACCTGGTGTTCCAATGTATCCTGTTTCGCCTATGATTACCAGGTCTGCAAATATGAAGCCGGAATTTGCCCATAGATGGCTCTAGCTGTCAACGTAGTTACCCTCAAACCGCGTAATTGGCACCATTTCCATTTGTTGACATCTGACAAAGATTTTCAACTTACAACAATACAAGTTTCATACAACAACATAGTTTGTAATAGCGTTGAACATATCGAATTTTGTGTCTGGAAGCTACGATTTGCGGACAACGTTGATTCTCTATTACCATTTGAAGAAAACTGCTGCAGAATCGCATCGAATGCTTGTCGAAGCTTACGGTGAGCATGCTCTTGGTAAATCACAGTGCTTTGAGTGGTTTAAAAAATTCAAACGTGGCGATTTTGACGTGAGAAACGAAGAACGTGGAAGACCACCGAAAAAGTTTGAAAACAGCGAATTGCAAGCATTGTTGGATGAGGATGACGCTCAAACGCAATAACAACTCGCGGACCAATTAAATGTGACACGAGAAACCGTCTCCATACGTTTGAAAGCCATGGGAAAGATTCAAAAATTGGGAAAATGGGTTCCACATGAACTGAATGAAAGATAGCAATAAAACCGAAAAACCACTTGCGAAATGCTGCTCGCCAGGTACAAAAGAAAGTAATTTCTCCATCGAATTGTAACTGGCGATGAAAAGTGGATATATTTTGAGAATCCTAAGCGTAAAAGATCCAATAGGTTTTCCTTCCCCTCGTTCGGATGTCTGAGAAAATAGATTCACGGGCCCGATCGCCTGGGTTTATTAGTCAGGGTTCTTCCTTCCCTCTAGGTCAGGTGTCTGGACTGCCAGACTCACGAGCCTGAACGCCCGGTTTGGTCCGGAATTTTCTCTCCGTTTCGGATGTCTGGACCGCCAGACTCACGAGCCCGAACGCCCAGTTTGTAAGGAGTTTTCTCTCCGGTGACGGTGCCCTCAGGCTAACGAGCCGCACGCCCGGGTTTGGTATTAGGGTTCTTCTTCCCCTAATAATAGGTTGCTTGTCTACGAAGTCAAGCCCTCGAGCCCTCGCCCGGGTTTGATAACGGAGTTTCCAATCTCCGGAATAGGTTGCTCAAAGCTGACGAGCCCACTAGCCCGGGTTTTTACAGTGGATTTTCCTTCCCCTCGTCAGGTTGTCTGGTAACCTCCCAGACTAACGAGTCCGATACCTGGGTTTTGCAAAGGGTGTTCCGTTCCCTCGTTGGGTGTCTGGAAAATAGGTTAACGGGCCCCATCACCACGGGTTTTGTTATGGGTTTCCTTCCCTTGTTCAGATGTCTCCCGAAAGCGAGGCTGACGTGCCCGAACGCCCGAGCTAAAGGGTCCTTCATGCCGCTCAAGAGCAGCCCTCCAGTCCCTTAATATTTCGAGAGGCAGCTGCCCATCTCGGAGCATGTATTAGTCGCTCTTAGTAGCCACTCTCCTCGGTTCACCTTCGAACTTGGAATCCTAAGATTCCAAGTCGACTCCTTCGAGGTGCGTCACCTTGCCGTGGTGAAGGAGCTTTGGGTTCCAATGATCCCTCAGGACTAGGCCGGCGGGGAGCATACTCCCCGGTGAGTCCTACCGTGCCAGACAGGTCTGAGGAGTAGGTCCCTTACCAAGAACGCAACTAGGGGTAGTGATACCCGAATCAATTCCACTCTTCCCAATCTACGATGTGCAGGCACCGTGCCTATGGATGAATGGCCGGGGGAGGTTAAATATACCAGGTATTCCGAAGGTCTCGAACGGTCTCTTGGGGGCACCTGGGGCAACCTCTTCGTATTTTAGTCCCCTTACTCCGGCAGGCGGCTCTGTCGGGGCGGACCTCTATTCCGACCAATTTCGTGGGAACCAAAATGGAATCTAATATTATATCAAACATTGAGCCTTCGGACATTGCGGTGAGTGAGGAGCTTACGGGTCCTGGCTTGAGGGACCGTAGGATGTCGTCCCCGGACTTGCGTCTACCTGCAAGTGGTGGTCAAGTGGATGTGGTGCAGTCGCCGGACCTCGTGCTCACGCACATCGGACTTGAGAGACTGCACATTATGAGTGCATTAGAAGGTCGTGTCACCACCGTTGCGGATGTCCACTCTGAGGCCGAGGGTTTTCACTCGGCATTTGAAGAGGATAGGGCATCTCTCGACGATGGCCGCGAGGCGATGGAGGTTTCGGCGAGAGATCCTCTTGAGGTCGGAGGAGAGGCTCCCGAGGTTCAGCCTGAAGAATCCGGATTGACGCGGAACGATGTCTTGGATGCCTGCGTTCTAGAGGAGTTTGCTGACGTGGTTTTGGTTATGGACTCTCCGGTTCTGGGGAGCTCCATGACCACCCCATCCTTGGGTCGGAGTGGCTCTGCCGAAGTGCTGGCGGTTGCGGTGCAATATGAGGAGAATCCTCTTGAAGGCCCGAGCAATGGCGCTACCCCTCAACTTCAGAGAAAAAAGAGACCGTTGAAGGAGATCGTGTCACCCTCTCCGGAGGCGGTTGTGGATCGGGTGATTGGTCTCGATGAGGAAGGGGAAGTCGAAGAGGAGAGAGAAGAGGATGCGGCGATCAAGCTCTCTGGGAGGAGACTTCCGCGCCGCATACTGTCGGATTCGGAGGACTCGACGGTTATGGTTGTCTCGGCTCCATCGTCGCCTCGAACTGTGCCTCGGCGCACTAGGCGTGCTTTGCATGAGAGAGATGAGAGCGGAAAATTCAAAAAGAAGGTACTCGGCTTCCGCGGAGGTACTTTTAACTGCCTCCCGGCCTAGGAAGAAGGCCAAGTGTGTGGCCTCCTCCCCGGAACTTGGGACGGGGGATATTCATCCCGACCCGTCCATGGAGATAGTTGAGACTTCTGACGAATCGCAGTCCCCTCCGGCCAGGAGACTCACGAGGGCAGCGAAGAGGAAGGAGTTGGAGGAGAAGGGCATTTCAATGGAAGAGGAGGAGGAGGAGCTGGCAGAGTTGCCGAAGTTGGAAACGGAGCTGCTGGTCTTTTGTGGAGTTCGCTCAACGACCCTCCTATCTATGGGCCTCGACAAGCTTGGGCTCCTGAAGGAACTGAAGTCCCGAAGCAAGAGGCCTCAGGGAGGTATCAGCGGCAAAATGAAAGTTCAAATTGCCGTTGTAACCGAGATTGTTCGGGACTTGGTCCATACAGCAGAGGAGCGAGGGGATCTCATGTGGCTGAGGCGCCAGCTGCGCGAAGTAAAGGAGGAGCGGGAACTTCAGCTCCAGAAGCGGGTGCGGAGCCTGAAGGACTGCCTGGCGAGGTTGGAGGCGACGCAGGACAGTGGCTCCGGTGCGTGGGCCTCTGTTGCGTCCGATGGCCGACCCGGATCCGTGGCCTCGGGCTTCATTATGCCCTCGCTGAGCGGAGCTGCGAAGAACATCGTGGTGGAGCCCGATGTCTCCGCTTTACTGGGTGCGACGAGCAACGTGGATAGATGACGTGGATGGGGAGAACCCGCGCTGGTGGGCGAGCGCGTGTGCGAGCGAGCGAACCGGCGAGCGAGAGAGAGCGTGCGAGCGTGGTTGAGGGCGTGCGAGCGAGGGCGGATAGGCGTGCACCCCACCCTCCTGCCCGGCGGTTACGGGGGGAAAAGTCGTATTCCCTAGCCGCCGGGCGCTCCCGTTCCCCTTTAATGGAGAAACGGGGAGGGGGTTTTAATTCCTCTCCCTGCGTGCCCGCGTGTATCGTAGGCCTTAACTAGGAGGGAGGTGCTTTTGATGGTGTCGAAGCCATCATCACACTCTCTTCCCCCTTATTGTTATCCTATACCGGTCCTGGGGGTCGGTGAACGTCTAGTGGGAGGAGGACAAATTGTTCTCCCTCCTCTCCTTGTTCTTCCTACTACTGCCGTGGGTGGGGCAGTTGGTGGTGATATTGCCGCCATTGCTGGCGTCACCGTTCCTCTTCTGAGTGACCTCCTTGCTGCAATGCCCTACGATGGGCATCTCGGGGCGTCCCTGTAGCCCTTCCTCGTGGTGGAGTTGGTACCCTTGTAGGGAGAGGGGCAGGTTGAGGAGGTGGGGATGGTGGGTTTACCATCCTCCTCAAAGCCTCCTCGGATGAGGAGTCAATGTCCCCCTCCCGGCTTCTACTCCTCCCCGCCCTCCAGCGTCTATGACGTTCCCTCTTCCTCTGCATTCTGCCACGCCCCTCCGCCTGTCGTCGGATTTCCTCCACAGCCTCCTTCTGTGAGACAACCGCCTCACAGAAGGAGGCAAATGTATTCCATTTCTTCTCGCTCCCCACTATGTTCCTTAGAACTGTGGGGAGCGAGAAATCGTGTCCCACTTCCCTGACCACGACTCCGCGCTCTGCCGCCCAGGCCGGGCAGTCCTGTAAGGTGTGTTATGCGGAGTCGTGGTCGTTCTCGCAGTGGTGACAGTGCATTGTACGCTCCCTCCCAATTCTGCACAGGTACTCACCAAAACACCCATGTCCGGTGAGTACCTGTGCCATTCTGAAAGTCAGGGTCCCGTGTGCCCTGCCTACCCAATCTTGCAGGCAGGGCTGGACGGCCTCGACAGTCCTCCTCCCATACCTGGCGTTTGCCAGAAACTCTTGCCATCTCTGGAGGAGGAGCTGCCGAGCCTGGTGCTTCATCTTTCTTAAAGCCCCGACGAGTGCTATATCATCCCCCCTCCTCTTACGAGCTTCCGCTTCCTGTGGTACATATTCCGGTACATTAGGGCCAAGAGCTCGAAGGGGGGCATACCCGCCAGGGCCGTCGCCACCACGTCGGATACCGTCCGGTAACACTGAGCGACCCTGATCGCCAGTGCCCTGTGCGCTCTACGCAAAAGCGCTTATAACGGGCAGTTGGCGGCCAGAGCCTCTGCCCAAATCGGCGCTCCATATAGAGCAACCGAGTTCAATACCCCAGCATGGAGGCGACGGGCCTTCCAATCCGGTCCCCCGACGTGGGGCATTATCCTGCCTAAGTTGGCTGAGATCACTCTCAGCCGGGGAACCAGACGGTTCACATGTTCTTTGAAGCACCAGGTGCTGTGAGGACCTTCATATTTTTTCTTTTTTTGACGAGGAGGGAATCCTCATGGATACCCCCCACCTTCGGGGAAGGTGGGAGGTTATGCTGGACTCTTACCGACTAAACCCTCCCCAGGTAACGCTACGAAGGGACCTGGTAGGGGGGGGGTCGGGGCCAACATAACTGCTCATCGGCCTCCCGTGTCCAGACGGTTTCCCGCCGTCTTGTCCCCGAGTGATGGGGGGAGAGGGGAAGCGACCCGGAGAAATCGCAAGCCCGAGTCATCTTCAACCACCGCTCTCCTGGACCCAACCCCTCACACCCTATACATCGAGAAGGGGGAAGCATACGATTTGAGCCCAGATAGGCTGTCACCGCTGAACAACAGTACCGCTTCGAACTCCGTTCTCAGTGTACAGGGCGCCGTCCTGTGATGTTTGGCGGCCAGGTGGGCCACCATCACCTAGCCACCCCAGCGTTTGGAGGGCTGGCTGGGACCCAAGTTCCCCGCCCTGGGTCCCACCCTCCGCCCTGACGGTTACAGGGAGACAAGTTCCCCCAACCAACCGTCAGGGACACTCACCTGAGAGAGTGTGTGTACTGGGGATCCAACGGATCCCCACTCTCTCAGGCTAAAAGGAGAGGAGATTTACATCAATGACAAGATAGTCACCATGCATCCCCCGCCTCCTATCAACTCATCCAGTCTCTCTAGTGAGAGACTGGTAATAAAATTTTGGGGGGGCGATGGACTGCCCCCCGGCCCACCGCCTCAGTTACTCCAAGGCGGATTTGGGCGAGTGGGGGAGAGGGTGAAAATCTTATCCACTCCCCCTATTTTTGTGGTCAGTGCACCCGACTGTTGCCAGTCGGGTATCAGCGACCCCTCCCCATGCTTCCTCTCATCCGCCGACTGCGGATGGGGGAGGGATATGTAGGGAGGCGTTATCGGCACCACCACGTTCTCCCCCAGTGGGGGGTAGCCGCGGCGACGCTCCACGTCTTATGCCGCCCCACTTTGTTGCGAGCCAACAGGAAGTTCCTGCCATCCTGTGGCCCGCATCCCATCCCTTTTCCAGGCAAACCATGCATCTTGGCGTTTCCACGCACTGCTGCGCAGTGTGCCCCCCCCCCGGCCACACCGGCAGCACAACCCGCTGCGGTCAATCGCAGCGGGACAGTTCCACCTGGTGTGGCCGAGGCCCCAACATTTGTAGCACTAGGGTGGCCTGCTTGTCAGCATCGTAATACTGACATTTGACCACCCCAGTGCAAACGACCCTTCCCTTGCGGCCTTCATCGTGGCTGCCAAAAGGAGACGGGCCCATGCCGCCCCTCGCCCTCTATTCCCCCACCTAAGTGGGCCAACCTGTATGGTCCCAGCGGCGCAATCAGCGCTTGACGCCAGGGCCTCCCGCAACTGCTCAGGGGAGACCGCCTCACTGAAACCAGTGAGACGGACCTCCCCCTTCTGCTCAGGGCGACCCCGGTAGCACCTCCCTTAGCTTTGCGGCTAATAAGTCCGTCTTTCTCCCCCTGGGTCCGGGTCCCGGACGCAAATGATTAACGCATCATTTAAACTCCTCCCGACATCCACACCCGGGATTCCGAGGGTCCCAAGGGGGATTTCTGCCGTTGCTCACCTAGGGGCCTCCGCATAGGAGGCCCCTGGCGACAGCCGCACGGAGACCACGGCTGTTTCAAATAGCCGCGGTCATTCTCATCCTCTTATCCGGGAGGATTGGAGGGGGGTTCATCCCCTCTCCTCTCCCTCCCCTGTCTCTACCTCTCCTCTTCTCTATCCTTGATAGCAGGGAGTGATTTGGAGGGGGGTGAACCCTCCCCTTTCCTCCCAATTCTGCTTCCCTTCCCGAGGCTGTTTGCGGGGATGCCAGGCCCTATTGGCCGCCAGTTCATCTCCCGCAGCTGCCTCTCCCTCTCCCTTCTTCCTCTTCCTCTTCCAATGGTCCACTGTCGTCCAAACCCCTTCGACACGGGGGGCGACAGGGACCACTGCTCTCTTTCCCGGGATTGAAGAGGGGGTCTTTCCGTCTGTGTGGAGACTGTGAACTTCACAGTCTCCTCCTCGTCCCCCTTCCCCAATTCCATCTCCTCTTGCCCTTCTTCCGCTTGGGTTGAGACAGTTGCGGTCTGTCTCGAACCCAATCTCTCCTCTTCCTTCTCCTCCGTCTGCACCGAGGCTTCACTCGCCCGGGGTCTAGGTGTGACGGTGGCCACCATCCTGACCATCCTTTCCTCTTCCTCTCCTCCAGTTCCAGCCGGCACTGAGCCAATTGACTCTTAATGAGCCTGAGCTCTTCCTCTGCCGCCTAGCCAGAGGCGATTTCCTTCTACATCCTATCCTCCTTTTCCTTCATCCTGTCCTCCCTTTCTTCCCCTTCCCAGACCTTGGTAGCCATCTTCATCGCCAATTGCTGGCTCACCCTTAGGTGTCTTCTTAAGTCTGCCCTCTCTCTCCACATCACCTCATGGGAGCATCGCAGCTTCCACGCGTACTGTCTGAATTGTCCGCAAACTGCGACGATTTTCTCCAGCGTGTACCACCTCTCCATTTTGTATAGACTTCGTGCAAGTAGCCTTTACTTTTAAAAGCTGGTCATCCCATTTTCCCCACGAAGTTTGGCTGTAGATGGAATCTTCCGGGATGGTCGGATCCTCCTCCAATAAAATCGTGGAGCAGGTTGACGTCTCCGACGACGACGAGCCCTCCTCCTCCTCCATCTCCTCCCTCCTCCTCATCCTCTTCTTTTTCGCTTTTTTAAATTCTGAACTATCCATTGAGTTTGACACCCACAATTCCTGGCGGCTCGACGGACCAGGCATGCCCGCACCGGCAGAGACGTGACCTACCGATGTCCCCGAGTTCCTCTGGAGAGTCCGTCCATTCCTCTGGCCCGGGGAGAGGCATCCCGGGCACGGGGATCCAGCCCCCTACTACAGTCCCACTCCCCATTGCCGGGGGGTGAGCCGGTTTCAGGGGCCCCCGGCCTCCGACCTCCAGGGTACCGCCAGGAGCGCCACCACGCGGGGGGCCCCGTGGAAGGAGTTAGGTCACCGCAATCGCACCCTCCGGGACCCACGGCAGCCAGCAAAACCTCGCCGCCCGAAGGACGGGTTTTGGGATGTTGCGATCCCCATCCCTCGGGCTCACGCAAGGGGACCCGGCCCCGACCTCGGAATACGTCCGAGTGGCCCGGATCACCCTCACCACCCCGGGTACCGTGAGGGGTCCCAAATCCTCACGGTATGCAGACCTAGGTGTGACCCGTCCCGTCGGGCTACCAGAGCACCGGCGTGCAATGCCCTCAGGGACGGTCACCCCAGGGTGGGGTCCTGTCCCTCCGACGCCGGGGCACCGGCGTGCAATGTCGGGAAGGGAGGGGTCCCCACTCTAGAATTTCCATCAAAAGGGGTCTGATGAAGAGGATATCACCCCTTTCGGCTGCCGGAACATCAGCGTGCAATGCCTCCAGGGGTGAATAGCTCCTCCCACCAGATCCTGATGGCCTTCCTGGAAATCCAGGTCGGCCTCCTTCCTGGGTTCGACGCTCTTAGTCTGGCCCCTCAGTACAGACCACTCCGGCATGGTAGAACCTGCCAGGGGTCGAAACCCCCGCCGGCACAGCTCTGTACATCATCGGGACATGCAAGCTCCTCGACCACGTTAAGGTGGCGTCTACGGTGGAGGGACCTTCATATTTTTTTTGACGAGGAGGAAATCCATCATGGATACCCTGACCCTTGGGGAAGGGCCAGGGTTATGCCTGACTCCTATCGGCTAAAACCTCCCCGGGTGACGCTGCGAAGGGACTTGGATCGGGACCTACGTAACTGCAATCGGGGCCCCGAGTCCAGATAGACTCATCGTCTTCCCGGAAGGGTGGGACGGGGAGGGGGGAAGCGAGCCAAGGGCTCATCTTCGACCGCCGCTCCTCAGGGAGAATGGGGAAGCGTGTCGAAGCTCGCTTCAACCGCTGTTCCCCCCTTTCCACCCCTCATGCCCCATCTCTATGGCTGGGAAGGAGGAAGCCGGCCAAAGGGCCTGCGCTTCTACCACCGTTCTCAGCCAGGCAGGGCGCCGCTCATGTACTGTTGTGCGACCGGTTGATCCACCTTCTCAACCGGCCGCCCTGCGTTGGGAGGGCTGGTTGGAGTACTGGGAGTCCCCGCTCAATACCCCACCCTTCCGCCTGGCGGTTACGGGGGGAATAATTTAATCCCCTAGCCGCCGGGCACTCCCATCTCTTGTGTAGAGGTGGAAAAGGGTCAACAACCCCTTCCTTCACGCCTACCTGCTGTGGGCCTCAATGGGGGGAAGAGGTTCCTTGGTGATCTGTCGCCGTATTCTCTCTCTCCCCCCCTTATCCTCATCCGACATCCACTCTTGGGGCCGGTTTACGGTTGAAAGGGGGTGGATTTGTTCCTCCCTTCTCCTCAACCTATCTGCTGCCTGGGCAGGAATTCCCGACGACGCTGTCACCGCCGCTCCCCCTTTCCTCTTGCTGGGTCTCGTTGCCCCTGCATGCTTTGGCACCCTATGGACATCTTGGCGCGTTCTCGGGGCCCTTCCTCTTGCCAATAGTGGAAGGGGAGGTGCAGTTTGAGGGGGAGGGGATGGTAGGTCCACCATCCTCCTGACAGCCTCCTCCTCGGAGGAGTCCACATCCCCCTCCCTGCTCCTACTCCTTCCCCCGCGCCAGAGTCGGTGGCGCTCTCTTCTCCTTTTTCTCCGACCCCGGCCTTCCGCCTGCCGGCGAATCTCCTCCGCGACCTCCTTCTGCGATATTACAGCCTCGCAGAAAGAGGCGAATATATCTCATTTTCTCTTACTTCCCACTATAGCCCGAACAATTGTGAGGAGCGAGAGGTCACGCCCTATCTCCCTGATCACGACTCCGCGCTCTGCGCTCCAGGCAGGGTAATCCTGGAGCGTGTGCTGCGCGGAGTCGTTGCCGCAATGGTGGCACTGCGTTGTGCGCTCTTTTCCTATTTGACACAGGTACTTACCGAAACATCCGTATCCGGTTAGCACCTGTGCCATCCTGAACGTTAAGATCCCGAAGTCCCTGCCCACCCATTCCTCCAGGCAGGGCTGGACGGCCTCGACAGTCCTCCTCCCATATTTGGTTCCTGCCAGAATCCTCTGCCATCTTTGGAGGAGGAGCTGCCGAGCCTGGTGCTTCATCCTTCGTAAGGCTCCGGCGAGCGATTCACGCACTCCTCCCCCCCTATGAAGGAGCTCCCGCTTCCTGACATACATTGTCCTGTACATCAGGGCCAGGAGCTCCCGGGGAGGGGGCATGCCCGCCAGATCCGTCGCCGCCATGTGAGATACCGTTCGGTAACATCTCGCAACCCTGACCGTCAGCGCCCTGTGTGCTTTGCGCAGTTGCGTTTGCATAGGGCGACTGACGGCCAGAGCCTGGGTCCAAATCGGCGCTCCGTAGAGCGCCACCGAGTTTAGCACTCCCGCGTGGAGGCGACGAGCCTTCCATCCCGGTCCTCCGACATTGAGCATTAACCTGCCCATGAGGAACCTTCATTTTTTTTGTTGCGATGTGGGAAATCCATCATGGATCCCCCCCACCCCCGAGGAGGATGTGCCAGACTCCTACCGACTAAAACCCACACCGGGTGACTACGAAGGGACCTGAGTCGGGGGCTCGGGGCCACTGTGACTGCTTATCGGCCTCGCGGATCCAGATGTTCATCACCTTGTCCCCGGGGAATGGGAAGAGAGGGGGGAAGCGATCCCGAAAGAGCTCGCAAGCCCAGGGGTCATCTTCGACCACCGCTCTCCCACCCCCTGCTCCATCCAACTGGAAAGGGGGAAGCACACGATGCCCGCCTCAAGTGGCTGGGCACCGCTGACCACGTGAAGGCCCACTTCAACCACCGTTCCCAGTGGACGGGATGTCGTCCTAATGTTGTTTGGCGACTAGGTGGGTCACCACCACCTAGCCGCCCCAGCAGTTGCGGGGAAATTAATTCCCCTAGCCGCTGGGGACTCCCACCTGAAAGAGTGTGCAATGGAGCCCCAAGACAAGGCTCCACTCTCTCAGGCAAGAGAGGGGATAGGGGGGTACTGATCAATGACTTGATCGTCATCATGCTCCCCCCTCCCCCTTCCTACACTTTCAATCCCTTAATTGGGGTTGAAATAATGGGCCGTTGGGGGCGATTGCAAGTCCGCCTCTTGGCCCATTGTGCCGGCTAATTAGTAGCCGGCGCTAAATCGGACAAGAGGGTGGAACTGTCTCCCCGCCTATCCTCCTTCCCTCTAATTGACGTGCCCATCCGTTTACGTCAATTAGATGGGCACGTTAAATCCTTTCCTATCTCGCTCCCCTCCTTTGCAGATTGTATTCGGAGGGGAGGGGTTGGGGTGACATTGTCACCACCACGATCTCCCTCGTTGGAGGGACAGCCGCGACGACGCCCTGAGCGTCCATTACCGTCCCCCTATATTGCGAGCCAGCAGGATGGCTCAGCTATCCTGTGGCTCGCATTTCTCCCCGCTTCTTGGCACACCGCGCATCTCGGCCATTCCTCTTCACATAGCCGTGCGGTGTGCCCTTCCAGGCCACACCGGTAACAATGTCCGCTGCGGTCAATCACAGCGGAGCAGTTGTACCGGGTGTGACCGGTACCCCAACATTTGTAGCATTGAGGCGGTCTAGCCGCCAGCAGTACAACTCTAACTGCTGACCACCCCAACGCAAACACTCCCTTTTTTGCGGCCGAGATCGCTGCCACCAGGGGCAGTCGTGCCCAGGCTACCCCTCTTCCTCTGGCTCCCCATTTCAGCGGTCCTACTTGGACCATTTCTTTCCTGCATCCCGCGGTTTGCACCCCTACCTCTCTCCTTGCAGGCAGAGATGTTATCATCCCCGCTTGCACCTCGGCTTCCTTCTCAGGTATGCCCTGCTGCGTGGCAGCATTCTCCCCCTGACATTCCGTCTGCACCATCGCATCTACTCCTTGCTTCTCCTTCCGGATTTTCTCCTTCTCCCTATCCCATAGCGCTTTCATCTCTACTACCTTTTCCATTTCCTTATCCAAGGCTTTCCTCAATTCCCTTTTTTCCTCCTCCAACTCCCTTACCTTTCTTTCCAACCTCCTATTATCATCACGTCCTTCCCTTATTACCTTTCCCAATGTCTCAAACCTATCCACGTCCTTCTTTATATCCTCTCCCTGAGCCTCTCCTCTTCCTCTTCGCTTTCCTTTGCCAAGGCTTCCTTTTCTTCCTTCATCTTTAGCAGCTCCTCTTCTGCCTGTCGGGCTTTCACCTTATACCAGGCACTCCTTCTGTGGAGTTCCCTGCTGAATGTCACCAACCTTTTAGCAAATCCCTTCGCACCATCAAAGACCTCCAGCAATTTAAGCTTTTTCTCACTACTCAGGGTTTTACCACTCTCGCAGTCCAAGATATTTTCATCTATGTACTGCTCCCACGTAACTCATATCTCATTAGAGTATGGGAGATCATCATGGATATCCAGGTCCTTGATGTCCTTGGCCCTCACAGATACTCGCATTTCTGAGGCCTCCTTCTTCACCATCTCATGAAATGAAGTCTCCTTACAGGCTTCCGATGTACTGGAAGAGCCCTCCTCCTCACCTCCCTCCATCTTTTGTTTTTTAAGAGTTGCCATTTCTCAATAGATCTTACGATCCCCCAGCGGCTCGACCGGCCGAGCGTGCCCGCTCCGCCGAAAACATGACCCGGCGGTGTCCCCGAGTTCCCCCAGGGAGCCGGTCTATGCTACGGGCCCAGGGAGAGGCATCCTAGGCACTGAGCTTCGAGCCCCCTACTCTCGCCCAGACCCCCATTACTGGAGGCCTGACCGGTTTCGGGGGTCCCCGGCCTCCAACGTCTGGGGCACCGCTGGGGGCGCAGCCACGCGGGGGGCCCCGTGGAAGGAGGTAAGTCATCGGTGTCGCTACCCACCAGGACCCCTCCCTCACAGCGGCCAGCGTGATCCTCCGACCAGGGAGTGACTTTACGGTGTAGCAATCGTCACCGCCTGGGCTCACCCCGAGGGGCTCCGGCCCCGATCTCGGAATACGTCCGAGCGGCCCGGAGCCCCCTCGTCACCCCGGGTCCCGTGGGGGTTCCAAACCCGTGCAGACCCGAGTGTGGCTCGTCCCCTTCGGCTGCCGGAGCACCAGCGTGCATTGCCTCCAAGGGTGAATAACGCCTCCCACCTGCCCCGAGCGGCCTCCCTGGAAACTCTAGGTCGACTTCCTTCCTAGGTTCGCCGCCCTTAGTCTGGCCCCTCCATACGGACCACTCCGGCATGGTAGAACCTGCCAGGGGCCGAAGCCCCCGCCGGCACATCTGTACATCATCGAGACACGCAAGCTCCCCCACCACGGCAAGGTGGCGTTCATGGGGGAGAAAAGATGTATTGGGGTCCCCGAAGGGAACCCCACAGACCCCCCTGGTGAGGAACTGGGGGGGGGGACTACCTAACCGACCCTAGAGCCAGTCCCCCTTCCCAGGCCTCCCTGCACAGAGTGTATCACAAAATCACCCTGCCTGGGTCACACCCCGGGTCGGGGCTATCCCCACCCAACGCTAGGGAGGGATGGTCCCTCTCAAAGAGGGTCGGCCCATCCTCCCGGCTCCCAGGGGTCCTATCGGGCACCTCCCCGCTCGATGAGCCACCGGTGAGGGGCTTCGATTCAGCCCTGCCCGTCGGCAGTCCCATAGAGCCTGGGGTGGGTGAGTGTTGGAGGAGTCCTCACTCCCGGACTCAACCCCCCACTCATCCCACCCCTCCTCCGCCAAGAGGGAATTCGCAACCTCAACCTCCATTGAGTGGGCCTCCTCTAATTTGTCCTTCTCAGGCCTAGGCTCCGGAACAGGGGGAGGGGCCGATCCTTCCCCCACACCCAGTCCTACCTTGCTGGCAGGCGGCGGATATACCCCCTTTCCCCCATCCCCTTCTGCGCGGTCGATGCCGTGCTTCTTCTTTTAGCGGCCTCGTCGGGAGGCCGGGGTCCCGTCCTCCGGACGAGCCGCTCCAACCCCAGGCGCCTTCTTCTTTGCCCGATGGCGCCGGGATTTGCCACCTACTGTGGTAGCGCTGACCCTTCCCGGGACCGCCCAACAGGATTTGCCTCCCATCCTATGGTGGGGACTCCTTCCTACCACCTCTCAGGGGATGCACCTTGGTGGCAAGGCGCAATCCCGCGCAATGTGGCCCACCCCTCCGCACCTGAAGCAGTTTCCTCCGAGCCTCTCCGCCCGGTAGAAAACTGCCAGGTGCCAATAGTTAAGGCACTTGTAACACTGTGTGGGGCGGTCCCCAATCGGCCCAGCCCACCTTCAGCCCTTTGGCTGCTACTAACTTGCGGGCTGTCTCCGTCGGGCATCGGACCCACGTCGCGTCTATCCCGCCGGCAGACATCCCTATCTTTCCGATCTGGATGTCCACCAGCGGGCATCCCCCCCGACCCGAATCACTTCCACTACACTCAATGGGTTGGCCGAATCATCCAGGCCGACAATTCGGAGCTCTGTCCTCTTTTCCGGCCCGGCGACCTTGGCCACCCCGCAGAGTGCGTCCTCGAGGTCCCTGGCGAAGCGATCAGCCTTCTGCCGACCGTGCCAGCCAGGGATCTCGTGGATCATCCACCCCCCATTCTAGCGCGTTTCATTTTAAACCCTCCCGAAGCAAGCCCAATTTCCGAGAGGTCCACCTTATCGCGCGCTTGGCGCATCACCTTTTCTATGGATTTCCCTGGTAACGCAGTCACTGCGACTGCTGGATTGCGCGGGGGAGCCCTGATGGCTGGAGGCTTGGGAAGAAGGGGTCCCTTCTTCGGGGCCCTCCCTTCCCCAGCCTTCCCTCCCTTAGTGGGAGAGGGTGCCGCCTTAGCGGTATCCCTTCCCTTTTTAGGTGGAGGAGCACCCTTCTTGGATGTTTCTCCCCCTTTCACCGTTTGCTTTGGGGGCTTGGTCCCCTACCCTTTGTTATCGGGCGGGCCAGTTGGGGCTCCACCCGCTCGCAGCTGCGGCTGCTGGAGAAGCGAGCTTTTCCAGCAGTCACCCCATGCGGGCGATTTCAGACTTAAGGCCGCGGACTTGTTCTTCCACGGTCGCAGGCCTTTCATTGAGCCCCCCCTGACCCGCCATCTCCTTAAATTGTACCAGCGCCTCCTCGATGTCTTCCAGGTAATGGAAGTTTGTACCATTAAGGGTGACCAATGGCTTCCCCAGGTACTTATCTCCCGATCGTCTACCCGGTTCTACCCTGAGTTCCCTCAGGTAAGGAATCCCGTCGATAGCCTCCTGGATAGCTCCCGGCGAGGGTCTAAAAGGCCTACGTGCACGCGGGATGCCCCATTGTGGGCGCTTGTCCGCCTCCGTCTGAGGAGAAGGAAGAGAGATTTCCTTCCTCCCACCCTCACGCCCGCGTTTTGGCTACGTCCTCTCTAAGGGGATTCCATCCTCCTCTGCCGGAGGAAAATCCTCCCCATCTGAGAGGGAAGATCTTCCTCCACATTTGAGTAGGCGTGGGACACTCCCATGCCCCCGCCCCTTCTTCACGCCGGTGTTCGCGCGTAGTGTCCATCCCCCCGTCTGGGGATCATATCTGCCACCCAGCGTCAGGAAATGTACTTCTCGGTCCGTCCACAGCGTTGTGGCGGTCTCCTCCTCTCTCTCTCTCTTCCTCCTCTTGTGCGCCTTCGGATCAACCGAGACCGAGGACAAGCCGAGTCGACTCGTACTCGGCCTCAATCGGTCCTCTAGCGCATCCCTACGGGACGGTAGCCAATTCAGGTGGCGCGCCCGCCTGGCACGCGCCACCCAGCTCATTGCTTGATTCCGCACAGTGCGCCGACAAGGGGGTGCTGGGACAACACAACACCTCCCGCCGGTTTCCAGCTCCGAGTACTGGGCAGAATTGCTCCTTGTCTGACATTACTCATGATGTGTAGGGGTTTTACGTGCCCCTACAACACGGGTTTGATTTCGGAGTTTTCCTTCCCCTAGACCGGTTGCCTTCACCAGGCTAACGAGCCCGCTCTGCCCGCGCTGTGAGCCTCACGAATGAGATTTTCCAGACCCTGGATAAAACCTGGAGGCAGCTGCCCATCCAGGAGTATTATGGACGCTCTTATTCTGGCCCCTCCGTACAGACCACTCCGGCATGGTAGAACCTGCCAGGGGTCGAAACCCGCCGGCACAGCTCTGTACATCATCGGGACACACAAGCTCCCCCACCACGACAAGGTGGCGTCCACGGGGGAGAATAGTGGGGACCCCGAGCCAGGGCCCCCCTTTACCCCCCTGCCGGTGAGGAACCGACGGGAGGTACCTACCTCGCCGGTCCCTGAAGGGGGCTGGCCATCCCTCCCCGGGGGTATCCCCGCAGCGACACCACAGCCGCCACAGATCTCCCCTCCGGATTGGGGCTATCCCTAACCTAATGCGGTAGTTCCCCTTGACAGGGGTCGGCCCGCCTCTCACTGCTCCATTTTGGGCTGCAGTCTTTTATCGCGGTGAGTGTCCCGGCAAGAAGCTACTCTCGTCTCGACTGCCCACCGCGACAGACCGCACATCCCACCGCGACAGACCGCTCTAGCCCTTATGCTCGGGGTGTCCCGGAAGGGAGCCTTAATTGACTCCGGCTGCCAGGCACATCTCCGGGCTTGGGATGATCTGAGCGAGCGGTAGGCAGCTTACTGCTCCTCCGCCCATTCATCCCATCCCGCCTCCTGTATGAAGGAACAAGTCGCTTCAATCTCGCCCGTTGCGTCCTCTTGGACCTCCATCGGTTGAGTCAGTGGAGGTTCCGGGTCAGGAAGAGCAGCCGGTGCTACTTCCTTAACCGGCCCTGCCTTTGGTGGCGCTGATGGCACCTTCGCTATTGGAGGTGGTGGAGGAGAGGGCATTTCCCCTCCTGCTTCCTCTGTTGTTCCTTTTCCGGTCTTCGCGCAGGAGGCGGAGGCCTCCCACTTTCCACGCAAGCAACCCCCCTCCCCTCTACGCGAAGCACGATAGCTCAGTTTTCGGCGTTGTCGCCGTTGTCGCCGCGGTTTCCTACCGTTGGCAGCCCGGGGGACCGCCGTACATGCCTTGCCTCCCATACGGTGGGCAGGATTCTTACCTAAACTGTCGTACAGGGTGCACCGCGGTTCCACGGTGCAACCCCGCGCGACGTGATCAGACCCCCGCACCTGAAACATCTGCTACCTCTGGGGTGTTCTGCCCGGCAGTCCACCGCCATGTGGCCGAAGTCCAGGCATCGATAGCACTGAGTGGGTCTGTCTCCTAGTAGGCGGACAGCGACCCTTGTCCAGCCTATTTGCAACCCCCGGGCTGCCACCAACGTATGTGCCGCCTCCATGGGGCAGCGAACCCATATCGCGTCAAGTCCTCCGGAGGACTGCCTAACCTCACCGGTCTGGATGTCCTCCGGAGGACATTTGGCTATAGAACTAATCGCCCCCTTACCGCCCCCTTGGTTACGCTGTCATCCAGGCCGACGATTCGGACCTCGGCCTTCTTCGTCGGCCTGGTGACGACAGCGTCCCCAGCTAGGGCGTCCTCAAGATCACGAGCGAAGCGGTCGGCTCTCGCCCTAGCGCCAACGCCCGTAATCTCGAGTATTATCCCGCCATTGCGGGCTCTCTTGTATTTAAAGTCCCCGGGGGCTAGGCCGTGCTCTCCGAGGACTACCCTGGCCTTGGCAGTGGTCAAGACCTAAGCCGAGGTCTTCCCCGGCAGCGCAGTGATCGTAATCACCGGGTTGCGCGGGGGAGGCCTCAGCTTCAGCTTTTGGGCGGGCAGAGGCCCCACAGACGGGAGTTCCTTCCGCCCATTCTTCTCTTTGGGGGGAGCCGCCTTGGTGATGCCCGCATATGTTGGCGCGGTCACGGACTTGTTCGCGGTCGCGGATTTACGCGCGGATCCCGTCTTCGTGGGTTTCGCGATCACGGTCTTTTCCCCTCCCTTCGGTGTCAGTTGCGGCTTTCCGGGTTCCGCACCAGACCCTCCCCCCTTACCCCTACCTTTCTTCTTGCGGTTGGACACGGTCGTCCAAACGCTACTCTTCCCCACAGGCTGCGCCTGCTGAACATTCGAAGGGTTGAGCCCTGGACCTGCCGCTGCGGATACCGGAGGGACTCGTCCCTCCAGTATCCGCCCAAGGCGGGCGATCTCCGCCTTGAGGCCACGGATCTATATCTCCATGGCCGCAAGGCGGACATCAGGTCCCCCTTCGAGGCCATAGCGACCAGCTCGTCCAGGGATTCCTCGATATCATCCAGGCCTCGTCCCGCCTCACCGAGCTGGTCGATGGCCACTCCGTCGTAGAAGGCATCAGCCCCCTCCTCTACGTTTACCCGGGAGTACTCTGAGATCCCTAAGGATCTTGATCCGGTACGCGTAATCCGCGATGTGCTCGGCATTTCTGGGTTTTTCCACCGGTGGAATCCCCCATTGCCGCTGAATCCCTTTACTCATCGGATTGCGACGAGGACACTCGTCGCGCTCACGAACGGGTTCATCCCCTCCCCCCGAAAAGGCGTCAACGCCTCCCGGAAGAGAAGGATAAACCTCCCCCTCCCCTCGTGACCGAGTGGAAGCCGATACTTCCACTCGCCTCCTTTTCCTCATATCCGCTGAGGGAATAGACGCCGAGTCAAAGTGACTCGGTCCCACTCTCCCGCCGGACACGTCCCTCCGGGCGGTAGTCCTATTGGGCGACATGCCTGCCTGGCACACGTCGCCCAGCCCGTCGCATGCTGACGACGAGGAGGAGCCAGGACTGTAAACTCTCTCACGCCGTTTTCCGGCTCCGATTACCGGGAGGGTTTCACCTTTATCTGTCATACCTCCATAGAATGTGGGGATGGGAGTGCCCCCCACACACGGGTTTGATTTCGGGGCTTTCTTTCCACTAGACCGGTTGCCTTCACCAGGCTAACGAGCCCGCTCTGCCCGCGCTGTAGAGTCCTTTGAGCCTCACGAATGAGACCCTATAGACCCTGGTTAAAACCTGGAGGCAGCTGCCCATCCAGGAGTATTATGGACGCTCTTAGTCTGGCCCCTTCGTACAGACCACCTCGGCATGGTAGAACCTGCCAGGGGTCGAAACCCCCGCCGGCACAGCTCTGCACATCATCGGGACACGCAAGTTCCCTCACCACGGCAAGGTGGCGTCCACGGGGGAGACCTTCATATTATTTTCTTTTATTTTTTTTTACGAAGAGGAAATCCATCATGGATACCCTGACCCTCGGGGAAGGGCCAGGATTATGCCGGACACCCACCGGCTAAAACCTCCCCGGGTGGCGCTGCGAAGGGACTTGAGTCGGGACCCCGGAGCCGTACTGCTAATCGGGGTCCCGAGTCCAAACGTCGACCGTTGTCGATTCCCCGAGGGGAAGGGGGAAGGGGGAAGCGATCCGAAGCTCATCTTCAACCACCGCTCCCCCTCCACCCCTCACGCCCCGTCTCCAAGGCCAGGAAGGGGGAAACCGGCCAAGGCCCGCTTCAACCTCCGTTCCTGGCCAGACGGAGCGCCGCCAGTATAATGCTGTGCGATCGACTGATCCAGCTTCTCAGTCGGCCGCTCTACGTGTGGAGGGCCGGCTGGGGCACCAGGAATCCCCGCCCGATGCCCCACCCTCCCGCCCGGCGGTTACGGGGGGAAATAATCCCCTAGCCGCCGGGCGCTCCCACTTCCAGAGGAGAAATAGGAGAGGTCTCAATGATCCCTTCCTGTATGCCCACCCTAACGGTGGACCTTGCAGAGGGGAGGAGAGGTGTTTTAACCAGTGGCAACGCCACCGACACTCTCTCCCCCTCTTATTGTCATCCGGCTCCCACATTGGGAACCGGAGGACTACGGCTGGAGGACAGATGTCCTGTCCCCCTCCTTGTCTCTCTGACTGCCGGTAACGTGGCAGAGGGCGGTGACAACCAGAGTATCACCGCCCTACCTCCCGTGAGCCGTTGTCTCTTCGCCCCCAAGATGCTCGCCCTGTGAGGGACATCGCATCTTTTGGGGGCCCTTCCCCTAACTTGTACAGGGGGAGGAGCAGATCGGGGAGAGGGAGGCGGCTGGGGCTGTTGTCTCAGTGCCTCCCTCAGTGCCTCTTCCTCAGAGGAACCCACCCCGTCCCTGCTTCTACTCCTACTGCCTTCCCACTCCCTGTGGCGTTTTCTCCTCCTGTCCTCTCACCCTCCCTTCCGCCTGCCGGCGGGTTTCCTCCGCTGCCTCCTTCTGCAGCATCACCGCCTCACAGAATGAAGCAAAGATTCCCCAGTTCCTCTCACTCTCCAACATCGACCTCACAACTGTTGGGAGTGAGAAGTCCCGACCTAACTCCCTGACCACGACTTCGCGCTCCTCTACCCAAGCTGGGCAGTCTTGCACTGTGTTGCGCGGAGTCGTGGCCATAGTCACAATGGTGACATTTCGCCGTGGGCTCTTTCCCTATGCGACACAGGTACTCACCGAAGCATCCATGCCCGATGAATACCTGTGTCAACCTGTACGTCAACGTCCCGAAATCCCTGCCTACCCACTCGTGTAGGCAGGGCTGGACAGCCTCGACGACCCTCCTCCCGTATTTGGCATGTGCCAGCATCCTTTTCCATCTGTGGAGAAGGGCCTGCCGAGTTTGGTGCTTCATTTATCTTATGGCTCCGGCGAGTGCCTCGCTTTCCTTTATCCGCCCTTGGAGCTCCTTCTTCACAAAGTACATTCTCCTGTGCATCAATGCCTGGAGCTCCAGGGGAGGCATGCTCGCCAGAGCCGTCGCCGCCATGTAGGGTATCGTCTTGTAATCCCTGATTACCCTGGCCTCCAATATTCTGTCCGCCTTGCGCAACTGCGTACGCAGACGGCGATTGACAACCAGGGCCTCAGCCCATATTGGCGCCCCATATAACGCAACCGAGTTCAAAACTCCCACGTGGAGGCGACGGGCGTTTTAACCAGGTCTCCCGATGTTGGGCATAAGTCTGCCCAATTTTTCCGACAGTACCTTGACTCGGGGGACCAGGTGGTTCATGTGTATTCTTTGAAGCACCAAGTGCTGTCTAGGACGAGGCCCAGACATTTCATCTGGGCCTCTATCGGGTCCTTGTGCGTTCCTACTCTAATCTAGGCCTGGGATGGCTTGACTCCCTTGCCATGGAGAAAGATGGCTTCTGTCTTCTCCGCTACCACCAGGCCCAGATCCCTAATAGAGCCCACGGCGATTGCCACCGCCAAATTCGCCATATTCACGGCGTCCCTCCAGTCTCTCCCCCCGGCCAGAATGAGCGTGTCATCCGCGTAACATATGATGTTACAGCTGGGGGGAGGGCAGCACGGAGGATTACGTCATACCCGAGGTTCCACAGGAGCGGGCCCAACACGGACCCCTGTGAAACCCCGCAGTACATCCCCCTCTCACGTACCCTGCCGTCGGCGTCAGTCCAGCTGAGACGCCGACCCCGGAAGTAGTCCTCAATGACAGCCGTGAGGTAAGGTGGGAAGCCGAAGTGCGTACACATAGCCTCCACCACCTTACCCCAGGGCAGGGTGTTGAAAGCGTTGGCCATGTCTAACAACACCGCCACCGCCCTGCCCTCCTCCACAATAGCCTCCGAGAGAAGTCTAAGACGCTCAATCGCATCTATTGTCGATTTCCCCTCTCGGAAGCCAAACTGGCCGTCACTGAGGTCCGGACCCTGCCGGGACATATGTTCCTTGAGGCGGGCTGCGATTATCCTCTCAAAGACTTTGCCCACCTCGTCAAGGAGACATATGGGCCGGTACGAGGAGGGGGGACCCTCCGGCTTGTCCTCTTTATGGAGGAAGACCACATTGGCCCTCCCCCAGACTGGAGGGAATTTCCTTTTCCTTAAGGCTCTCGTAAACAGATTCGAGAGCCTTTCACATATATACCCCGAGGCCAGGGTAAGGACTCGGCCGGGGATGCCATCGGGTCCGGGAGCTTTGTTGCTCTTGACTCCTATGATGGCCCCGGCTACCTCCTCCTCGGTGATTCCCGGTACCTCCCCCTGTTTTTCAAGGGTAGGGATCCTATGCGGGATCATAGGAAGTCCCTCCCGAAACGGGAAAAAAGCCCCCATGACCCGCTCGAGGAACTGGGGATCCAACGTCACCGTCAGCGGGGGCGTCCATGGTTTGAGTTTTTTCATGACCATCCTGTATGGACGCCACCACGGATCCGCATTCAACGAGAGAAGGAGGGTGTCCCATCCTCTTCCCTTGTCCGCCCCTATCGCTTCCCGCAGTGTAATTGCGGCTCTGCAAAACTCAATACGGGCGGCCAGGGTGGCCTCAGAATTCTGGTCCGGATCATTCCGGAGTCTTCTGAAGGTCCGCCTGAGGTGGACCGTCCTCTGCCTTAATTGGGCTATATGGTCAGTCCACCACCAGGCGGACCTTTTTGGACAGGACCTGACTCTGGGCATGGACTCACTGCACGCGTGTGCAACGATCTCCATAAAATCCGATACCACAGAGACAAGGTCCTGCCCTTCCTCTTCTCGTGGCCAGGTGGCAATCTCTAGAAACAATTCTAGAGTTACTCTATCTAGTCTGCTCAAGGCCCACCTTCCTGGTCGGGGTTCATCCTTACTTTGTGGCCGCAGGCCATTGGGGGCGACGGACAACTCCATTTCAATCAGAAGGTGATCTGATATGAATTCCAGGTTGTCCGCCATCCTCCAGGACAGCACCAGTTTTACGGCCGCCCCTGCGTACCAAGTGGCAAGTGAAGTCTGTCTATTATAGACTCCCCCTGCGACCCCACAAACGTATATTTGTTCCCCTCGTTTATCAGGTGCAAGTCCAGGCCCGCGGCCCATTCTTCCACTACTTCCCCCCGCCTGTCACCCCGCCGGGAACCCCACAGTGACGACTTCGCGTTAAAGTCCCCGGCGATGATGACAGGCCCAGGGAGGTACCATAATATCATTAAGCCTGGACCCATAACTAGGTAGGCCCAGGCTCTTTGCTGGGGGAAGGTAGACCCCGACTACAGTCAGGCCCCCCACCTGACCACGACAAAGTACCTCCCACTTTCCAATAAGTCAGCGGGAGGCGAATTCTCATTCGCCCTCCAAACTATGGCGACGGAGCCCAATTAGTCCCCGAACCATCTGGGATGGTTTTTGGGGACTTTATAGGGCTCCACCGCTACTCCTAAGCCTGCACCGCACTCGGCCATGGTGTGCTCAAAAAGAGAAATCGCCTGCCGAGCGCGGTGCAAGTTTGATTGAAGGAGTCTAGTAGCCATTATGATGACTGAATAACAAGCTTTTCAGCCGGCTCCTTCGCTCTTTCGCTTCCACTGTCCGTACAGGACGTACCCGTTTCTCCGCCCTTCTCTCCACCTTCATCTCCTCCCCCTCCGGTTGAGTATTGGCAGGAGTGGGAGGTTATGCAGATGGAGGAGGAGGAGAAGGGGTTTCCCTTTCCCCTTTCACTTCCTTTTCCGTCAGTGGTGGGGCTACAGGTTCAGACGGCGTCGATGCGGATACCTCAAGTGCTTGCTGTTCCCCTTTCCTTCTTTTCCCCTTTAGCGGGTGACAGGCTGGACCACCCATTCTGTGCCCAGAGGGCTGCCCCGCCTCCGCACATATCTGACACCTGGCGGGGGCGGTGCATTCTCCGACCAGATGGCCCAGCTCATCACATCTATAGCAATTCCCTCGCCTGTCAAGCTTGCTCTTGCAATTCTGCTGGACATGGCCCCTTTCTAAGCACTTGTAGCATTGGAAGGGCCTTGCGTCCAGCAATTCTAACCCTAGTCTATCCTACAGGTATCTGCCCCTTCTCAGCGACTCTTTTCGCCGCCATAAGGGGGCATCTTACCCATAAGGACCTTACCCATAAGGACCTTAATCCGGCCGCAGTGGTCCTAATCCTTCCCGTTTGGACCTCCGCAGCTGAACATCCTCCTTCCTTGGCAATTCAATCCGCTGCCTCTTCCTCAGTGGTGGAGACTTCGAGACCTCGGAGTTTAATCTCTCCAAGCTTCCGGGGGCGATTCACCCTCGCCTTATCTTCTAGCACCTCTCTCAATTTCGCGGAAAGGAGATCAGCTTTGGTATCCTTATCTTCTCCGGGGATCTCTAATATCAGGGCCCCTATGGCCCCCTGCCTCGTCCTGACCTTCGTGATCTCCATGTTGTTAATGTTTATTTTCTTTTTGGCTTCAGCCAAGACCTCCTTATACTTGCCATCTTTGGTGGTGATTGACACTGCCGCCGTACTTGGGACCTTGCGTCTGGGTTTTCTGGGTTTCTTCTTGCCCGTTCCAGTCGTTTCCATTTCCTTCCCGGATTCAATTCCCTTTTTCCTATCCTCCTCCTTTTTCTCCTTGGGCTTTTTGTTGCGTCTCGCAACCTGAGCCCAAGTTTCCTGACCTCTCGTTTCTGTTCTTTTTTCCTGGGGAGGGGGCTGGGGTTCCTCAATCAAAGAAGGAGGGACTCGGAGCTGGGGCCACTGCTCCTTCCTTCCCATTGGTCCCCATTTCCCCTGTCCAGAACTTGCTGTTGCCTTCTTTCCCTTCTTTGTCTTCCTCTGACTGTTTCCCTCTTGAGCATCATTGTTGGATGTTGGGTGCGCTTTATCCTTCTGCGATGCCCATGTCTCCATTGCCTTATGAACCATGGAGGTTATTCTATCCTCCATGGTTTCTTCCTTAGTTTGCCCTGGCATGGCTATTTTTTCAAGCCTGACCTTAACGTCTAACGAGACAATTTTCCTTATCGTCGGGCCAGGTTTGTTACCTTTCCCGGACACTTCTCCTTTTCTATACTGTACAGAATGGGTCTTGTCTTGTTTGATCTATCCTTTCTGCAGATCATCTATGCATCCCACTGGATTAATTTCCCCCTCCTCTAGATCCGCCGACGGAGGCATGATGCACCTGTTCCTATACCCCATTGTCCTCTCCTTTTCCCTGACTAGCACCGCGGGCGAGGAAGCTATCGTCGTTGACGACGATGCCCCCTTTATACCGCGTTGCTTGTTATCCTGTGACGGAGGCGGGGAGGATACCACCATTGATGGCGGTGCCTCCCTTAAACTCCGTAAACTCCTTCCTTGCACCGAAGGCGAGGGGGATATCTCCTTTGAAGGAGATGCCTCCTTTATACTCCTGAGTGCCTTCTCCATTTCCTCCATCATTTTTGCCATTTCACCCTGCATGGTGCGGAGCTGCATGTTCTCTGCTCTCAGCTCCTCCAGGATGTCTTGGTTCTCCCCAAATTCGCTTGAGGCCATGCGCTGTGCCATCAAAGTGTTACCTGCTGTAATGGCCGCAGAAGCGTCACGAAGTACCTTGACGTGGGTGTCTCTCAGGTTCTTTGAGCGAATTGAAAAGCCCAGTACTTTTGTTGCTGCCTCCAAAACCGAGGCAGTAATATCGCTGAACGGGCCTCCTTCATATGCTCCGTAACACGTTGCAATTCTGCTCGGTATTTACGGTTACTGGAGCAATCCTGATATTCCTTATTCGGATCTTCCAGGCCCTTCAGTAAAGCCTCCTTCCTCTTCTTCTGTTCGAAGATCTTCCTTTGAGCTTGAAAGGCTATCTTCCTTCTATATTGCCCCGTCGTTTCGGGCCTTCCTCGTGGTCTCAGCTTTTTCGTAAAGGCCTCCTCATCTACCTCCCCGTTAGATTTTCTGAGAATTTCCCATCTATCATTCTCCTCAGAGGAGCTGTAATCCTCTTCAGAGGAAGACCCAATCCTCCTCTTATTACTGGGCGTCCCCGACCTCAGTTTATATTTTGGAGTCTCCGCAGATTCCTTGTCGCAACTGCTGGCGCTCCGAAGTCCCCCTCACCTTCCTTGGCGACTCGGACCCGGTTGGTCATCCACGGCCATTTCCACGTCCGTGTCTCCCACCTCCATTCCAGCGGGACCACCATGGGTCCCCACTTCTCGTGTGCCCATTTGCCTTGCCAGGGTCTGATTGCCGTGGTCCGTATCCGTGAGGTCGATTAGTTTAAAGGAATAATCACTCATTTTCGGTTTAAAACCCACAACTCAGTGCAGCTCCGCTACCCGGGCATGCTCGCATCCCCCCCGGAAAGAGGGGAGCCTCCGAGTTCCCCCAGAGGAGTAGCATATGGGTCTGGCCGATGGACTCCCTACACGCGCCCTGACCGTCATTTCTGACGGCCAGACCGCTATCGGGGGTCTCATGCCGCCGACAACATGGGCACCGCACTGACCGCCACGCGGGGGGCCCCATGGAAGGAGGTGGCTCACCGGTGTCGCACCCTACCGGAAGCGCCTCCCCCCTGGCAGCCAGCGAGCTCGCGCCGCCCGAGGGTCCGCTTTAGGACGATGCGATCGCATTCCCTCGGGAACAGCACACAGGGGTTCCAGCCCCGCCTCGGAATACGTCCGAACGGCCCGGAACACCCCTCCACCTCCCGAGTACCAAGAGGGGTTCCAAACCCTCATGGTGTGCAGACCCGGGTGTGGGTTCCTCCCTCCGCCCGGCCGTGACCGGGACGGATGAGGGAGAGGTCCTCCCCCTTCGGCTGCCGGAACGCCGGCGTGCAATGCCACCAGGGGTGGGGTCCTCTATAATGGCGCTCGAGGGTGTCTAGACCCAGACCTCGGAATACTTCCGAGAGGCCTGAGGCACCCCTCCACTCCCCGGGTGCCATGGGGGCAAGCCCCCATGGTGTGCAGACCCGGGTGTGGGTTCCTCATTCCGTCTGGCCGAGGCCAGACAGGTAAGGGAAAGCGGGGTTGTCCACCTTCTTTGGCTGCCGGAGCACCGGCGTGCAATGCTTCCAAAGGTGGGGTCCATTCCCCTCTTCGCCCTAGAGTGACTCGACCCCGCCTCGGAATAAGTCCGAGCGGCCCGAGTCACCCCTCCACCCCCTGGGTACCATGGGGGTAATTCCCCATGGTGTGCAGACCCGGGTGTGGGGTCCTCCATCCGCCCAGCCTTGGCTGGGATGGATGAAGGAGAGAGGTCCTTCCGTTGTCGGCTGCCGGAGTACCTGCGTGCAATGCCCAAGGGTGGAACCCCTCAGGACGTGGTACGTCACCCCGGCCCCGACCTCGGAAACGTCGAGTGGCCCAGGGTACCCCTCCGCATCCCAGGCACCATGGGGGGAGGATTCCCATGGGGTGGAGCCCTGGGTGCGGGTATGTCCCTCCACATTTGATCCGTCCATAATGAACAGGTCGGGGCCGGTAAGGAAGGGGTCCTTTCTCTTCGGCTGCCGGAGCACCGACGTGCAATGCCTCAGAGAGAGAGGGGTCCTCTTCCCGAAGCGAGTTCTGAGGAGGTCACCCCTATCGGCTGCCGGAGCACCAGCGTGCGATGCCTCCAGGGGTGATAATCTCCTCCCACTCGCTTCCTGACCAGTCTGGTCATAGACCAGGCTGATCGACCAGCCCGGTCAGGTGCTTTTGATCTGTCCCTCCGTACAGACCACTCCGGCATGACAGAACCTGCCAGGGGCCGAAACCCCCGCCGGTACAGCTTTGTACATCATTAGGACTTTCAAGCCCCCCACCACGACAAGGTGGCACCCACGGGAGGGAAAAAAGGGGACATTTTTTCGATCCCCTCCCCCACTCGATGACCAGCAACCTGGCACAATCAACGGCTATCCTTCCGAAAAGGCCCCAGTGCTCGACTGCTTTTGCCTGACGGATCAGGTCGCCCGCCACCTACGTGTTCCCCGTTACCGAATATCTCTAGCCACCGAACACCAAGGTACTACCTCCCGGATGGATCACCCCCGAGTGTATGCTCCAGGCTTCCCGGACACCAGGTGTTGTACCGTTGATCGCATAGTGGATGGTGGGTGGGGGACCTCGTCCATCCCGCATACAACCCCGGCACCATAAGTGTTGTGCCCTTAGGCACATGCTAGCCGAACTGCTTCCGGATGCGGTATCGTGTGTCCGTATACACCCTTTACAGGTTCGGTCGAGGTGCAGGGTCAAGCTAAGCCTTCCATCTGCGGGAACCTTCCAGTCCTGCAGTAGTGCATCCGTGAGGCCTTATCACCGCCGCCGATACCGCGCTACCACTCCCTTCGGGGCCGGCCAGACAGACACCAGTCCGCCTGGTCAGCGGCCCGGCACCCGTCCGGCCACCCTTCAGGACAAGCCGCCGCAGCATCGACTCTCAACAGTAGCATGCCTCCACGACCCATACACCCTTAGCAGCCGGCTGGTTTCATTCGCAAGGGTGAGACTAGAACACCGATGAGTGCATCCCCCAAGTTTCCTCAAGAAATGCCCACCCAGCACCCAGAAACCCCTCCTTCGGAGGCGACCTAAGCTGGTTCATTCGACGCACATATCCTCTCCGGCACTGGAGCGGGAACGGCCCCAGCTGCCACTGCCACAGCCCCATTCCTTCGAGTCGTCAGTCCCCTCCGGAACCCCTCCCCCCACACACACATTTATTCTGAGGATGGCGGTGCCATCCTATATCCTCATGGAGCCCGCACCATCCCCCGAGAGCACCCCTGCTCCCACCGTCGAGCGAACCCCCCGGATGTCGCGGGACCTCGACCTGACGGATCAGTGATTGCACTACAGCGCTCGCCCACCGTTGCCGGCTATCCTCCGCCCCCCGGCATCCGAAGGTCCCCCCAGCCACCAGGAACATTGGCCTAACGGATCAGGGGGTACACGACAGCGCTCGCTCCCCGTTGCCGACTATTCGCCATCCCCAGAAAACAGAAGGCGTCCGATTTGACGACGGGACCAGGACCCACGGGATCCGCGGCGCGCTCCACCGGGTGTTGCCTTTCAGTAACTCCCATGTGGAGGAATTAAACCACACGGGAACCGCTAAGAGGGCTCCATTCATCCATACCATGGTCGGCTGCATCACTGGGCTAACGAGTCCGATTCCCCGGGTTTTTATTTGAGTTTCCTCCCCTCGTTCGGAAGCCTGGCACCGCCAGACTAACAAGTCCGATCACCCGGGTTTTTCCATTGGGTTTTCCTTCCCCTCGTTCGGGTGTCTGATACCACCAAACTAATGAGCCCGATCGCTCGGGTTTCATATTGGGGTTCTCCCTCCTCTTCACTTCGGTCGCTTGCCCACGAAGTCAAGCACTCGAGCCCTCGCCCGGGTTTGATAACGGAGTTTCCAATCTCCGGAATAGGTTGCACAAGGCTAACGAGCCCACTAGCCCGGGTTTTTCCAGTGGGTGTCCTTCCCCTCGTCGGATTGCTTGGCAACCTCCCAAACTAACGAGTCCGATACCCGGGTTTTAATGGGTTTTCCGTCCCTCGTTCGGATGTCTGAGAAAAATAGACTCACAGGCCCGATCGCCCGGGTTTATTAGTCAAGGTTCTTCCTTCCCTCTAGTTCAGGTGTCTGGACTGCCAGACTCACGAGCCCGAACGCCTGGTTTGGTCCGGAGTTTTCTCTCCGTTTCGGATGTCTGGACCGCCAGACTCACAAGCCCGAACGCCCGGTTTGTACGGAGTTTTCTCTCCGGTGCGGACGCCCTCAGGCTAACGAACCGCACGCCCGGGTTTGGTATTGGGGTTCTTTCTCCCCTAATAATAGATTGCTTGCCCACGAAGTCAAGCCCTCGAGCCCACGCCCGGGTTTGATACCGGAGTTTCCAATCTTCGGAATATTGCGCATGGTTGCGCATGGCTAACGAGCTCACTAACCCGGGTTTTTACAGTGGGTTTCCCTTCCCCTCGTCGGGTTGTCTGGCAACCTCCCAGACTAACGAGCCAGATGCCCGGGTTTTGTATTGGGGTTCTTCCTCCCCTTTACCTAGGTTGCTTGCCCACGAAGTCAAACTCTCAAGCCCTCGCCCGGGTTTGATAACGGAGTTTCCAATCTCCGGAATAGGTTGCTCAAGGCTGACGAGCTCACTAGCCCGGGTTTTCACAGTGGGTTTTCCTTTCCTCGTCAGGTTGTCTGGCAACCTCCCAGACTAACGAGTCCGATACCCGGGTTTTGCATAGGGTTTTCCTTCCCCTCGTTGAGTGCCTGAAAAATAGGCTAACGGGCCCCATCGCCATGAATTTTATTATGGGTTTCCTTCCCTTATTCAGATACCTCCCAAAAGCGAGGCTGACGAGCCTGAACGCCCGCGCTGAAGGGTCCTTCATGCCGCTCTAGAGCAGCCCTCGGGTCCCTTAATGCTTCGAGAGGCAGCTGCCCAACTCGGAACATGAATTGGTCGCTCTTAGTAGCCACTCTCGTCGGTTCACTTTCGAACTTGGAATCCTAAGATTCCAAGTCGTGTCCATCCCCTTGGATCATTGTGGCTGTCAAGCTTCTGCACTACGACAAGGTGGCGACCATCGCAAAAGAGACCTTCATATGACCTCAGCAACGCCATCTATGATCAAACTGATATGACTACTAAATAGATCTTTTAAGCCCTACAACTTTTGTATCAAACATTTTTTCGTATTTTTCATACTTTTCGAAATATTTTAGCGTTCCTGGACTTTTTGAGGACCCTGTATATCGATCCTTATTCATCCATGCTCCCTACACGTGTAATAAAATTAGCTTAATTTGCTACTTCGAAATTACCTATTTGTAATTTTTTTGTAAATTCACAATAGCTCATAGACGTTCTTCATCTGCAACAGTTTGTATGATGCGATTAGGTGAATTCAAAACAATCGCCCTTTCGCCTGCCGCTGGTTTACTTTAAATGTGGACGCGCCAAGTAAAACGACTCAAAATACGAAAAGTTTTTCTAACTAACCTGATATTTATATTTCGCGTGTTAGCTTTGCGTATACACAAATAAGATAACGTACTATATATCTTCAAACATAAATACGAGGCCGGTCCGATAAGTACTTAGCCTCACCGCCCGATGGCGCCACTATCGCAAGAAAAATTTATTATCGTGTAGTACATTCTCGTAGACGGCTACTGTCGAAATTTCAGCCGAATCGGACTCGGAGTTTTGTTTTGACCGCGTGTGGAAGCGGGCGTGTCCGCGGATTTTAGAAAAATGGAAAAAGAGCAATATCGGTCGGTGATTCGATTCTTGTTTTTGGAAGGGAAATCGCGCAGCAAAATCAAAGAGCGTTTGGATGCTGTGTACGGCGACTCTTCTCCTTCGATGGCGACCGTCAAAAATTGGTTTAACGAGTTTCAACGTGGTCGCACGTCGGTTTTTGATGAGCCACGCCCAGGTGCCCCGAAAACGGCTACCACGGAGGATAACATGACAAAAATTCACGATCTCGTATTGGCAGACCGCCGATTGAAGGTGCGCGAGATAGCTGAGACAGTAGGCATCTCAAAAGACCGCGTGGGTCATATCCTGCATGAAATTTTGGGCATGAGAAAGCTGTCGGCGCGATGGGTGCCACGTTTGTTCACTCCGAACAACAAGCGCAACCGTGAGACCACTTCAGAGCAGTGTTTGACGCTGTTTAAGCGCAATCCGAAGGAGTTTCTGCGTCGTTTCGTGACCGTCGACGAAACATGGATCCACTGGTACACACCAGAGACCAAGGAACAGTCGAAACAGTGGACTTCACCCGGCGAACGTGCTCCGAAGAAGACGAAGACTGTCCTATCGGCCGGAAAGGTGATGGCCACCGTTTTCTAGGATTCACAAGGTGTGATCTACATCGACTACCTGGAGAAGGGCAAAACGGTCACAGGGTTGTACTATGCCGAATTATTGAGCCGATTCGACACCGAATTGCAGAAAAAACGGCCCCATTTGATGAAGAAAAAAGTGCTCTTCCACCATGGCAACGCACCGGCTCACACCTGCGCCCTCGCCACGGTCAAATTGGTCGAATTGGGCTACGAACTGCTGCCCCATCCACCGTATTCTCCAGATTTGGCCCCGTGCGACTTCTTTTTGTTTCTAAACTTGAAAAGTCACTCGCCTGGCAGAAATTTGAATCGAATGAGGAGGTCATCGCCGCCACGGAGGCCTACTTTGCAGACCTCGAGAAAACGTATTTTTCAGACGGGTTAAAGAAGTTGGAGCATCGCTGGGTCAAGTGTATCGAGCTAAAAGGAGACTATGTTGAGAAATAAATCGCCACTTTTCCAAAATTTTCGTTTTTCTTTTGTAGGCTAAGTACTTATCGGACCACCCTCGTACATCCTATCGAGACCAGTCATCAGTTAATAACAAATCAATAATTTCTATTTTTCTAAAATTTTCTGCGGTGTTATTAACAAAATAAAAAACCGAACAAATTTTATTTTTAAACGTACATTTGTTTGTATAATGCAAAATTAATCCCAAAACGCGCTGGACAACGCGCGTTCTCGCGCCAAAGGATCTTGAGCCTGCAACCAGAAAGGTCGGTATTAAAGATTATTGTTCTTGGGACTCCGTATGCAAATGCTAAGACATTTGTTAAGACGTAAAATCCAAATCATTAAAGGTCGAACTAGCCTTTCTTTGTTAATAACGGTGGGGAAATCCTCATAGATACCCCCAACCCTTGGGGGGTCGGGGGTTATGCCGGACTCCTACCGGCTAAAACCCCTGCGGGAAGTCTACCTTTCGGACCGTGGCAGGGGGAGTTAGGGGAACTACTCCCGTATTCCCTCCCCGACACTCCGGCCCCAGGACTCTATATTCAGAACCCCCCGCCTAAGTACCATGCCCCCTCCTACAAAGGGAGTCGGGGACGTGGTCCCCGTCCCGTTGCCTGGCCGAATTGGACTTCTGGTTACACTTATTGAAGGGAGGGGACACCCACCCTCTCTCCACGCCCCCTTGTTAATCAAGGGGGCGGGGGAGTGGAGCCCGGCCCCAACCAGGCCTCCACTCCCCCTTCACCTACTTTTTTGTTAACGCAGCGGAAATCCATCATGGATACCTACGACCCTTTGGGGGGATCGGGGGTTATGTCAGACTCCTACTGACTAAAACCCCTGTGGGATGTCTACCATTCGGACCGTGGTGGGGGGAGTCAGGGGTCCTTCCCCGACACCACGGCCCCAGGGCTCTCCGGGAGCCCCTCGCCTCAAGTACCGCACCCTGTCCCACACAGGGAGTACAGGGTCCGGTCCCCCGACCGGTTTCCCGGCCGGGTTGGCCTTCTGGTGTTCACTTGGAGGTAGTGGGCATCCACCCTACCTCCGCACCCCCTCCGCTCCCACTAACCCTCAGAGAGGTGAGGGATAGGGGCCGGGGAGTGGAGCCCAGCCCTACCCAGGCTTCCAATCTCCCTTCGCCTACCTTATCCGACGCCTGGGGGGAAGCGGATAAGTGATACTCACCGGTCACCCCCTCCCTCCGCGTTTCCCTCGGCGGGCACGAGGCGGCCGTGGAGACGACCTCCGGCGAGCCGGAGCTGGTTTATTCTCCTCCTCGGCCGGTGCCCCCTCGGGCACGCTGCCCACCCCTGGGGAGCGTCGCCCTCCCCGCCGCTGCCTGCGGCGGGGAGGGCGACGCTCCCATTCGGCAGCCTCCTTCCGCGACATTACGTCGCCACAGAAGGAGGCCGCCTTTTTTTGTTCACGCATGGGAAATCCACCATGGATACCCCCGCCTCCTTGGGGAGGGACGGGGTTATGTCGGACTCTTACCGACTAAAACCCCTGCGGGATGTCTACCTGTCGGACCATGAGGAGGGGAGTTAGGGGAACTGCTCTCGCATTCCCTCCCCAACTCCCGGCCTCAGGGCTCAAATCCAAGAGCCCCTCGCTTCCTTGTACCGAACCCCCCTTCCTCTTTCGGGGAATTGGTGGGAGAGGTGCAGTCCCCGGCGGGTAACCCCGCTGGTTAGCCTTCTGGTGTCACTTTGGAGGAAGGGGACATCCACCCTTCCTCCTTATCTCCCCCTTCCTAAAGGGAGAGGGGAGTATTTTTGGGGAGGTGGGCCCGATCCCAATCGGGTCCCCCACCTCCCCTTCTCCTCCCTATCCGATCACTCGGGAGAGCGGGAGGTCTCCTCCCCGCTCCCCTCCGAGTGGCGGAGCCTGGCCCGAGGTGGCCAACGGCCTCTCCTCGTCCGATGCCACCTCGGGCCCGCTGTTAATACCCCCCCCCAGGGGAGCGCCGGCCCCGCCGTCCTCTGTGACGGCGTTTGCCAGGCCGGCGCCTCCATTCGGCAGCCTCCTTCTGGGAAATTACCTCCCCGCAGAAGGAGGCCGCCGTGTCCTCGCTCCCGCACATGGCTCGCACCAGGTGCGGGAGCGAGAGCTCCCAGTCGCGGCAATCCACCGCCCCGAGCAGGACCCGGCGCTGTCCATCCTATACTGCACAGGCAGCTAGGGTATGCAGCGCCGTGTCCTCTTGCTCGGGGCAGTGGTGGCACCGAGCGGTGGGCTCCTTCCTTATACGGTGCAGGTATCTCCCGAAGCACCCATGCACGGTCAATACCTGCACCAGGTGGAAGGACATTCCACACCCCCTCCTATCTGTCATTCCTGACAGACAGGGGCGGACAGCCTCGGCCGTTGCGAGACCGGACCCTCGGGTGTCGGTTAGCAAGCCTTCCCACCGCTCCAGGGTTCGGTCTCTGGCCTGGGTCACCAGGGCCTTCAGGTCCCTGGCCGTCAGCTCTTCGCCCTCGCGGAGCTCCTTTACCCGCCAGTAGAGGATTCTCCTCTCTTCGGCCAGGAGCACCACAGGGGGAGCCGGCCAGGGTGGTCGCCACCATGCGACCATATGACACGGTGCGGAACCCCCGGATCGCCCTGATCACAAGGGGCCTAAGGGCCTGCCTGATCTGCCGCTTGCCCACCGCGGTGGCCAGTCGCTGAGGAGCCCAGATAGCCGCCCCGTACAGGGCGACCGAGAGAACCGCACCGACATACAGGCGGCGAGCCTGCCATCCTGGGCCCCCTTGGGCACGCATCAGCCTGGCCACGGCCAGTCCGGCTTTGCACACCTTGGGGGCCAGCTGCCTGAAATGTGGCCCGAATGACCACCGGCTGTCCAACGTCAGGCCGAGATATTTCATCGTCGGCCCGACGCGGACGTGGACGCCATCGACTAGGACCCGGGTCTCCGGCGCCCGACGCCGGCCGTGAAAGAACACAGCCTGAGTCTTCTGGGGCGCCACATTGAGACCCTGGTCTCCGATGGTTCCCACCACCGATGCCACTGCCACCTCCGCGCAGAAGCGGGCCTCCTCCCATTGTCCCCATCGCCTACCACTAACATATCGTCTGCGTAGCAGACGACGTGGCAGCCGTCGGGGAGCGGAGTGCGAAGAACCCGGTCGAAGCTAATGTCCCATAGCAGGGGGCCGAGCACCGACCCCCGCGGGACGCCGCGCTCCATGGTAAGGAGGCCGCCTCTCCCCACACCTCCGCGCTCCCGCACATGGCTTGCACCATGCGCGGGAGCGAGAGCTCCTGCTCTCCGCAGCCCACTGCCCGGGCGAGAACACCGCGCTGCTGGCCCCATGCTTCTCATTCGGCCAGCGTATGGTGTACGGTGTCGTCCCGCGCCGGGCAGTGGTGGCACCACTGGTGGGTTCCTTCTTAATCAGGTGCAGGTAATGCCCGAAGCACCCATGCCCGGACATCACCTGCACCAGATGTTATGTTAGCTCGCACCCCTTCCTGCGCAGCATCTCCGCCAGACAGGGGCGGACAACCTCCGTCGTCAGCCGCCCGAACTCTCGTGGGTCTAACATAGCGTCAGCCCTTCATTCAAGAGTCCGGGCGACCGCCTCTTCAAGGCCGCCAATTTCCTGGTCGTCGTCGCCTCACCCCCCTCGCGGAGCTCCCGTATTCTCCAACAGAGAACACTACGCTCTTCAGCTAGGAGCTCCACAGGGTGGGGACCGATCAGGGTCGTCGCCGCCACGTACGACATGGAGCGGAACCCCCATATCGACCTCACGACAATCGTCCTCAGCGCCTGGCGCATCAGGTTTCTGCCTTGGACGGTGGCCATCAGTCGGGGCGCTCATATAGGCGCCCCGTAGAAGGTGATCAAGAGAACCACTCCGACGTACAGGCGGCGAGCGTGCCAACCCGGCCTCCTGGGTCTGCATAAGTCTGGCTAATGCCAGACCCACTTTCCTCACCCGGGAGCCAGGTCCCTAAAGTGGGCCCTGAAATCCCATCGGCTGTCCAAGATCAGACCCAGATATTTTATCTTGGGCCCGACCTGGACGCAGACTCAGCCCACTGAGACCCAGGTTTCTGGTGGCGCCCCACTGCGGCCATTGTGGAAGAAGACATCCTCCGTTTCTGGGGCGCCACCTTCAGACAGAGGTCTTCGATGGTTCCTACCACCGAGGTCAGCGCCATCTCCGCCTGGAGGCGGGCTTCTCCCCAGTCCCTCCCCTCGGCCACCACCAGTATGTCATCCGCGTAACAGATGACGTGGCAGTCGAGGGGGAGGGGTGTGCGCAACACTCTGTCGAACGCGATGTCCCATAGCAGAGGGACCAATACCGACCCCTGCGGGACACCGCGATCCATGCTCCGCCGGCATTGGACCACGCCCTTCTTGCAGAAGGCGAGGTCCTTGCCCCCAAAGTACGCCGCCAAGATACGCCTAAGATAGGCGGGTGCTCGAGAGCCTGTCCAATCTTCGGCCAGGGCTGGGTGTTGAAGGCGTTCGTTATGTCCAGTGACACCGCCAACACCCCGCTCCTCCCCTCCACGACGGCACAGGTCAGGTCCCGGACGTGCTGTATTGCGTCCAGCGTCGACCGTCCTGACCTGAACCCGTATTGCCTATCGTGGAGGGCCGGCCCCTCTGAGGACAGGTGCTGGACGAGGCGATCGGCAATTATACGTTCGAGCAACTTGCCCGCCTCGTCCAGCAGGCAGATCGGCCTGTAGACCGGCGGCCCACCGGGTGTTTTGCTCGCCTTTGGGAGGAGAACTAGTTTGGCCCTCCTCCACTCTGCGAGGAAGACTCCCTCCCTGAGGCACCCGTTGATCACTCCTCTCATGGCTGCTGCCATGTTCCCCTTGCCGAGGGTGAGAGCCCAGGCCCGGTCAGGAATGCCGTCGGGGCCCGTGGCTTTGCCCTTGGCCCCAGTTTTTTCCTGGCCCTGACGAACTCTCCCGGATCAACCTCCAATTACTCGTCCCAATCTCCTCCCTCCCGGGAGGGGATATGTGGAGCACCCCCTTCCTCGTTGGAAAAAGGGTGTTGAGGAGTCTCTCGAGGTCCTGGGGATGCATCGACTCCGTGGGTGGAGGTGCCCACGGACGGATCTTACAGACCGTCCACTTGTACGGGCGCCCGCACGGGTCGTCGTCGAGGGAGCTCGTCAGCCGCTCTCAGTCTCTCTCCTTCGCTATGGCGGCATTGAGGATTTCTCTCGCCTGGCGATAGTCCTCCTTTTCCCTCGTGGCATCCCTGTCGCACTACCGGGTCCGGGTGAACTCCCATCTGGCGCAGACGCAGGCCCTGCGCAACTCGGCGATGGCCTCCGTCCACCAGTAGACAGCCCGGTGCCGACGGGGGTGGGACCGAGGCATCGCGACGTCGCACACCGCCGTCATGATGCCTACCAACTGCCTAACCCCCTCCTTGGGGCTAGTGTGCCACTCACCTGGCACCTCGTCCAAGTGCCAGCTGGCCACGAGGTTGACCGCCTGAAACACATCCGCGTTCAGCCGACTGAGGGCCCATCTGCGGGGAAGGGAGTCTCGCCATCCCTCCTCCTGGGCAGCGGTCCAGCACCTGCGGAGGGTCGGCGGGACTGAGGGCCCAGACTATGTATCTGTGATCAGATAACATCTCGCCGTCGGTCATCACCGCCCACTCGCGGAAAATCCAGTCGGCCGACGGGGAGGCCCAGGTCAGATCAATGACCGACTCCCCGTTCGGCCGCACACTGGTTCTGGGCGACCCCCTGTTCATCAACAGGAGGCCGAGTTCCGCCGTCAGCCGATCACGGCGTCGCCCCTCCGGGGGTCCCTCTGCCGGGGACCGCAACCCCACTCCACGGAGTGAGCATTGAAGTCTCCGGCAACCACGACGGATCGGGAGTGGCACTGATGCACTACATCCCCGACCTCGTCAAGGATCCCCATAACATGGAGCAGTTCGCCGAGACCAGCCTTGTTCCTGCGGTGGGATAGATATACCCCCACCGAATCGACCACCACGTACCAGGTCCTCTCCCTCCTAAGTTGGCAGGGAGGTGAGCCCGGTAAGGGGGTGACCACCATGGTCACCGAGCCGCCCCGGCTCCCGATCCACGCGGGATTATTCACCGGGATGAAGTGCGGCTCGGTGACTAACCCTAGGCCGGCGCCCAGTTCCCTTAGTCCCTGTATCAACAGGTCCTGGGCCCGGGCGCCGACGCCAAGGTTTGCTTGGAGCACTCGGTGAAGGGAGTTAAAGCTAGGCTTTCGGCCCCTGCTCCGGGCTACCCTCCTCTGCCCCCTCGGTTGTAGTTACAGCGACACTGGTGTCGCACCAGCTCCAACCGGGGGGAGTCTCGGCCATGGTGACCTCTGCATCAACGGGTGCCTTCGCGGAGGCACAAGGAGTCCCTGCCTGCGTGTTCCCCTCCTCTGGGGAGTATGAGGAAGGGTCCGCAATATGGGGAGTCAGAGGAGGCGCTTCCTCCGACTTCCCTCCTTCTAGAGCTGTTGGGGATGAGCTCTCCGGCATCACCCTCCTCACCTTTTTGACCTCCAAAGGTCCGGTCTCTCCTCCCAACTCCAGATCCACTGGTTCCACGGTGTCCCCTTTGGCCGCTCCCCTCTTCCTGGTGATCCTCTGCTGGAGCGGCTGCTCCTGCCCCAGGTCCTTGTGGACCATGACCTGAACCACCTTCGTCCACGGTTCCAGCTCCATGGGGGAGGGAGTGGAGTCTCGTTCCCCCTCCCCCCGCTCCTGTACCCGGTTCCTTGCTGGGGGGAGGCCGGTCTGGTCTCCCTCTTCCTTTCCGGGGGACCCTTCGAGTAGTGGGGGGAAGGGTTCCAGCCCCCTCCCCACTCCTTCCTTCCTCTGCAGTTCTCTTCTTCCCCTTCCTACCCCGATTCCTTGAGGTTTTGCAGGCCAGCCCGCAGACCTTATAGTCGGCCGAGCCCCCCTCTCGGCGCAAACCGCGCATTTAGCTGAGGCCGCCCTGCATTCCTTGGCGCGATGACCGGGGTTACCTCAGCGATAGCAAGTATCGCTGCGGTCGGCGGTGTTTTTGTACCGCTCGCGCACATGGCCGCGTTTCAGATACCTGAAACACAGCGATACGCGAGGGGGCAATGTCACCACCCCGGAGCGGGTCCAACCAACCTGGACCCGCTCCGCAGTAGCGACCTTAGCGCCCGCCGCGGACACCGCACCACAACCGTCGCCATCCCTCGCTGAGGTACGCGGAGCTCACCCACAGACACATCTGCGGGCAAGCACCCCGCAGCGAGGGATACAGCCTCCGCCACCTACTGGGCCCCGATAGTCAGGTCCAGACCGGTGAGCCGCAACGTCGCAGTCCTCACCGCTCTCTGGACCCGGTACTCAGGGCCCTTTTCAGCCGCCAGCTTGCGGATGAGCTCCGCAAGCCAGTCGGCTGGTGCCCCGGCGCTGAGGCCAGGCACCTCCTCCAGTAATGCCCTCGTGAGGACCCGGCGGTGAGGGATTCCGGGATCCCCAGGTCCGCCGGCCTGATGCGGCGCCTGGCCTCTGCCACACATTGGCTATATTCGCCTTCAGGGCACTTGAGGGTGACGGCGGCCGACTTCGGCGGCCTCAGCTTCTGCTTCTGTCCCCCTTTCTTCCCCGAGGTGGACTGTTGGAAGGAGGGTTGTTGGAAGAAAGAGGGCCTCTTCTTTCCTCCCTCTTCATCCTCTCCTCCTCCTTTCGGCTACTGACCGTTGTCCACTCTCCTCCTTCCGCTGGTTTCTTAGTGGGCTGGGGCTAGTTGGTGGGTCCCTTTGTGGCCCTCTCCTTCCGTTCCTCTCCTCTTACTCGGGCAGCCGCCGACACATAGGCTATAACCCCCTCCTTCTTCTGGGGGATGCCCGGTCGCTGCTTCACCGGGTCCAGTGTAGCCGTCTCCATCCCCCGGATGGCTGCTACCTGCCTTTTTCTCTCTTCCTGTCTCCTCCTCTGACATTTCTTCTTTTGGGACTTGGTCCTTGGGGCCTGGGATGCCCGCCCTTCGGCCCCCTTCCCCCCATCGGGTCAGCTTTTGCTTTTCCGCTCAGGAGGGGTGCGGGGTTGGGAGCCTCGGCTCGCACAACCAGCCCCGCAGCCAAGTCACTTGACTTACCCATCATTACGTCTGCTCTCATTGACGTAAGCCACTCCAGTTCTTGCGTCAGATGTTCGTATACCTCGCCTCCCGGTTCAAGGCTTACCCTCGCGTCCACGCATGTCTCCATCTTCCTCGTCAACCGATACTACCTCGGCAAATGTCTTCCTTCCGGCTGTAGTTGGAGGAGCGGCAGTGGGAGCTGCTTCGTTCACAGCCAACCTGGACGCGCTGAGCTCCTCTTCGAGCTCCCGATTCTGCATCCTCACCCACTTAGGTTCCTCCCTCAGCGCCGCCATCTCCTTCCACGTTTCGGAAGTAGCTTCCTCCCCCCCATCATTCGCCGCGAACCTCGCTAGGAGGATCGACAGAACCGCCTCGGAGGTAGCCACAGCACGGTTCAGCAATGACACATAAGTCCTTTTAGCGTTTTGCTAATTTTATCTTATCGCATGGGACGGTTGGCTATTGAGTGATCATAGGCTTGGGAATACTGTAAGAACATATATTTATTTAAAAGAAGTCCATCGTGGCTTTTGGTAATAATATAATTATATAATAATATAATAATATAATTTTCGTGAGGAGGAAACTCTGGATGACTCAGGTCTTTTGATGACTGGGCGAACCAGCAGGGTTCGCTTCTTCCTGGGAGAGGTCTGAGTGGATGAGTTACGGGTTGTCACTCGAGACATCCGGGTGTGTACTACCCGTAGTGCCTCAAAACATGCTGGAGGGTTGCTTCGCCTCCTAGGCGAAAGGCTTAACGGAATCAGTTTCCATGGGATGATGATGGATTTTCGTGAAGACTCCTTCTCTCGAGGTAATGAAGGAAGAGAAGAACTTAGTGCATCAGGCTCAGGATCCGTAGTTGATGGTGCATCGGGCTCAGGATCGGGAGATGATGGTGCCTCGGGCTCAGGCTCAGGAAACAAAATCCTCCGTGTTTCGTGTCGGAAGGCCGGGGGCAAGGAGGAACTGTTATCTGGAGAACTCTTGCCGAAAAGGGTGTCGAGAAGGTTGTCAAGCCTCCTCTTCATCAGCAACTTCTCCTTGGGATCAACGCTTCACCTTTTGTGATGGCGATGGCGATACGGCTTCCTTGGCGGACCGCCAGTAAGCCCAGGAATCTGAATAGGGAGGACTCCCCGAGATTCCTCATAAGGAGAAAAAGAGTTAGCCGACAGCAGGATGATGCCGTTGGTGAGCGATGCTCTCCGGCTAAAGTAGGTCGTAGACCCTGGGTATTCAAGATATAGCGAGTCTTATACTCAGATGAGGACTCAAGTATATCACTAAAAATGAGCAGATGCTATCTGTGCTTAGTTGGTACTATCGTGGATGAGCGTGTGCTGTGGACTGCCTGTAGTGCAGCCTTATTATGCCTCCTGAGACCTATTGTTGACTGCGAGAAACTTGAGCTTGCGCGTGGCCACCTAGCGGCGCGCGGTGAACTATCGCGGTCCGCGCGGCGCGTGGAGAACATGGCCGCTTGGTTTCTCATGGCGTATTAAAGTGATTTCGCCACAGTCCCTTTAAGCGTTCGGAACCTACGTGCCACCAGCCGAACCGTGCCAAGTGCACGGCCAGCCTCCGAGGCCAGTTCTGCCAACCCGGCCTCCCTGTGAATAGTGCCCTCGTGGCAGGGTCTCTGAAGACATCTTCGGTGGGGCGTTTATCGTTCAAAGTGCGGACCATATCCCTGCCGAGAAGGTCTTCAACCTCTCTCTGCAGGTCTCTGTCCGCCTGCACCTTCCTCCTAATTTCCACCCCCTCTCTTTTTTGTCGGAAGCCGACTCCAGCCCCGATGGAAGGCTTTTTCCCCCTAGGATTCCTCTTCCTAACCAGTAGAGGGATAAGCTCTTTTACCTCCTTCTCAATCGACAAGGTTGAGTCCCCACTCATCTTTTCCTTCCTCCTCTTATCTAATGATACGGTATCAGTAGCGTTATTTCCGCCAGCATCAATCCTGCTGGTGGTGGCTGTGCCGACTGTTGTCTCCAGGCTGGTGGTCACCTGGCTAGTAGTCGCCTTGCTCATGTTGGTCGCGGGCTTCGCTGGTATGAATCTCCCAGTCTTCGGGTCCCTGTTTCCATGGACTCTAGATTTCTGGGAGAGGACATCTGAGATGACCACCGGTTTCCCAGTGGTCTTCTTTCCCTCCGCGTCCGCATCCGCGCAACCTCCCCTCGCTCACGCTACCCCCTTTTTGCTGCACAGGGGGCCAGGTCGCGTCCCGCCCAGCGTCTTGGCAGTAGGATTTGGTATCGCTCCCCGGGCCTCCGTTTCTCCCTCGGTGGATGGCCGCCCTTCTTCTACGCAAGGGCTTACGTGACGAGCCTCCCGATAGAGACCGCCCTTTCAGCTGATATTGGGCGGGGTTACTCCCGCGTTGGGCGGCCGCCTGTTTCTTCCCTCGCGCAGGCTCGCCATGCCAACTACCCGGTGGGAGCGGCCTTCCCGGCCGCATGCGACCGAGGATGGAGACCAGTCGTGGTCCCTCTTGTCGGAGACAGGAGAGGAAGAAGTCAAACTCCCCCCACTTCTACTCCGGAAAAGGGGATACTCCCCCTGGTAGGACGGCCCGTCATCGGTTGACGACATGGCAGGGATCGAAACCACCTCCCCTCCAAGACGCTCCGCGGTCATTAATTCCGCCCTGGAGTCCGCGGTGCACCCCAGAGTTGGCTAATCGCACGATGATGACGTGGGGGGGGACTGGGACAATATCCCCGCCGACACGCCGGTTCCTAGTACCGAGACCTAAGACGTAATTTGCCTTTGTTGTCATAGTGAATCCATCCTGATGTCGGATTGTTACGAGCCCGACCCACTCGGATTCGAATTCGGGGTTTTCCTTCCCCTAGACCGGCTGCCTACACAAAACTAACTAGCCCGCTCTGCCCGCGCTGTAAGGACCTTAGGATCGTACAAGTACGATCCTCCAGTTCCTGGTTACCTCCTGGACGCAGCTGCCCATCCAGAAGTGGACGCTCTTACAAGTAACACTACCCAACTGATACTCACCGATGTAAATGAAACTTAACATACTTGTTAAACTACGAAAAATATTAAATACGTATTTTTTTGTTTCGGTTAAATATGCTTTTTAGGGGTAGAAAGCACCCCTCAACTCCTGGAGGTAAAAACAATTATGGCTAATTATTTCTAAAACGATACATTTTCTGAAAAAAGTGCTTAGGACTAAAGTTGTAGAATTCAAAGTGATGCACCTGATGGCGACCTGGAAATCGATCTTGAGGTCGATTTTCAAGGTCAATTAAATTTGGAAATAATTAGCCGTTGTCGGACTTTGACCACATCCTGTATCTATAATCAGTAATTTTATGCGTTGACTAAATCTGTCTTCAGAATTGATTTGTTGCGTTATTTTCCTAAAAAAAGAAAAAAACCTGACGTAATGGGAAAATAGGCGCAAATTTATAGAAAAAATGAGAAGGAGAAAAAAGTTTTGTAAGTAACTTCAGAATAGAAGTAAAGATAAGAAAACATAAAATGTCACTCTAATTGTAAGTTAAACATTACTTTCATGCTATATTAGAAATTTTCAAATTTTTAAAAATTTTTATTGCTACTCTGGAGTTATCCACAATACCTTTTACGCTTTATTTTATATTAGGATTTCATTTGGACATGATCAATTATTATTTTCCCGACTATCGTTGAGCAAGCACTTTCCAAAATTACTTCTTGATCACTTATTTGCTATGAGCTATCTTGCTCGTGAATTTCGTTCGAATATACCATCAACCATCATTTTCACATCTGTACTTGGGCGAGCGTTCATTGTTTATAGTTTTACGTCAATTGTTCTTACGACTGCTGTTTCTTGTGAATGTTTTCAAAATTCTATCCGAAAGTATTTACTGCAAGTACTTTTCCATCATTTGTTCCTGCGACTATTTTTTGTGTTAATTCATTTAGGCTTATGCAATCATAAACTCTGCTTTCTATGAATTTACTTTGAATCTCTGTTATAATATTATTAAAGCATAGTTAATCTGTAAAATTTCATAATGTCAATAAACCCAAAATGGGCTTCATCAAAATGGATACACAACTTTAAAATACAACATGATATTGTTTCAAGAAAAATAAATAAATTTGTGACACAAGCGCATATTTTAAATAAAGCAGAACTATTGGAACAATCTTCCAATTATGTGAGTCAAGTTAAACTAGAGATAGGCTTGCTAGGAACAGCAAACGTTTACAATTCAGATCAATCAGGGTTCAATTTGGAAACACATACTGGTCGTACATTAGCCTCAAAGGGTTCTTTGAAAGTGGAGTGTCTTGCTTAATCTTTGAATTCCTTAACTCACAGTTGCACAATGCAACCTTTAATATCTGCCGATAGTATCTTGAAATCCCCCTTATTAATAGTTCTGCAAGAAACAAATGGCCGTTTCGGACCGATAATACAGAAGTCAATATGCAAGGCAGATAATATCCTCGTTTTCGCCACAAAATCTGGAAAATTGACATCCGACATTGTTATTAAATGGTTTGAAGATGTCTTCTTGCCTAATGCTGGCAAGAAGTCTATTTTGTGTTTGGACTCTTAGTCAGGACAAACAGAAAAGAAATTTGACAATATAGACAAGGGTAATAAAGAAGTAAAAATCTTTACAATTCCTGCGGGAGCAACTGGCTTCACTCAACCATTGGACGTCTACATATTCAGACCGTGGAAAAACTTCCTGAAACAATTTTCAGACTTAATTCTCTTATACAACTACACTCAAACGCAAAAAACCCGGTAAACTAAAAATTTGGGAAAAAATTACAAAATTTCAAATGATCATAACTTGGTAAATAATGAAGATACAAATATGCGCAGAAATGCAAAATGAAGCTTGAAACGTCCTCTTTAAGAATATCTGAATGGCAATTATGCTCGGCCATTTTTTTCAAAATGGCGGATGATAAAGTGAGAGGATGCAAAATTGATAATCAAAGGTCCGTGTTTGCGATGGTGCATGATGCATCAGGTATCGCAGCGTAATGGGACCAAATGCACATGAAAGTATAGAGTGTTATCTTTAAAATGCTACTTTACCGAGCTCGATGTGATCATTTTTCACTGAGTTGTTCCAAATTTTGCTAAAAATGCGGTTTTCTTGTTAAATTTGCATAATTCAGTGAATAAGTATCGCAACAAGCTCTATAACGAAGTATTTTAAAGAAAACATTTTATACTTTTAGGTACTTTTCGTCCCATTGAGCTGCGACACTTACTTTGCTCCATGCGCCGTCGCACGCTCGAACCTTTTTTTAGCAACTTTTCATGTTCTCCTTTTTATCACCCGCCATTTTGAAAAAATATCGTTGCGCACAATTTCGATAGATCTTTCGAAAAGTACGGTTTCAAAGCTTTCAAACCGTTTTTGAAATTTGCTGCTAGGATATTTAGGTATCGAGATATTCAATTTCGAATTTGCAACAAATGTCGATTCAGCGAGGCTTAAGGGGCTAAGAGGCTCTGCGGTTCGTTTGGCTCTTTCATAATTTCAATAGCCGCGTTCATTATTCTCTATACAATAATTTATACAATTTTGCGAATTGGAAATTTAATTTTTATTAAAAGTTATCATTCTTTACCCTTCAGTTACGCATGATCACTGTGGTATACACTTTAGTTCGCGAAGCTGTCCCTAGCTCTCTACCTTCTCCGTACGATTGGCCATTATGGTACACAGCTTGAATATGCTGTTCAGGATCGCGCCTGAGTTCGCGGTGACCCGGCGCGTGGGATGCTGAGTCGCTGGACGCCACCTGAACGTCGAAATTCCCTGGCGCTCCTAGTCCAGGGAGCCGCCGCGACGCGGCGATTTGGGTTGTCGCGCGCGCGAGCCCCTCGGCTCGCACGAGAGTTCGAGCTGCCCAGGGCGTATAAGAGTGCCCGCGGAGACGATCAGAGATTGCCTTCGTACAGCTTTTGGCCTTCGTACGGTCCACCGCCGATAGTGGCACTATCTCTTGTACGCTGGACTTCGCGAGTTTGTCAGTACGCCGGGCTTACGTTCTGGCTTGACTGAGATTCTGTCGGTGCGCCGGGCTTTAACGCCTGGCTTGACTGGATTTTTCTTAAATGTATGTGCCAAGACAATAAACAAAGACAAACAATTTTCCTTTTCCGAACGTGTTCACTCCGATAAGCGCTGCCTCGTGCGACTTTTCTTTTTCCGTGATCTTTTCCTTTCGAGGCGCGTTGCTTCGTGCAACTTCATCAATTTAAACCATAATTGATTGTTTCGCATCGAAATTATTGCGTCGATTATGGCGACGATAAATCCTGAAAAGGCTGCTCAAGTTGTTACTTTAATTGAAGATGGCAGCAGTCGAAGGTACGTTGCTCAGACACTTGATTTGTCAGTGTCAACTGTGCAACGTGCTTATGCCAGGTACTTACAAACCAATTCTTTCCATGGAAGGGCTGGTTCGGGACGTCCTCGATGTATCAATCACAATGATAACCGATTTATTGTTTCAAATTCGTTAAGAGACAGACATCGAACATCTGTTCAAATTAGAAACAATTTAAGGGATGTCCGCAACATTAATGTATCCATTAACACCGTTCGGAGAAGATTAAAGGAACAAAATCTGCTTTCGCGCAGGCCAGCAGCTGTACCTTTGCTTAAATGTCACCATCGCGTAGCTCGACTCAATTTTGCAGTTGAGCATAGAGACTGGACTTACGCAGACTGGAGCAAAGTACTCTTTAGCGATGAATCTCGTTTTTGTGTCTATTCTCCAGATGGACGAGAACGAGTTTATCGTCGCGGTGGAGAACGATTTGCAGACTGTACGGTAAGTGAGAGGCATAGCTACAATGGAGGCTCTGTAATGATTTGGGCAGGAATTTCAGCTAATGCTCATACAGATCTGCACTTTTTTGACAAGAATATGAACGCAGATGTATACATGGAAGACACACTCATTCCGTATGTTGTTCCGTACGCACCATTCATCGGAGAGAACTTCTTGTTTATGCAAGACAATGCTCGACCACACACTGCGAGAAGAGTGCTTGATTTCTTCGATGAAGTTGGCATAAATCGACTCGATTGGCCAGCAAATAGTCCAGATTTAAATCCAATCGAACACTTATGGGACAACCTCGGCAGGAAAGTACGAAATCACGTACCTGCTCCTCAGTCACTGCGAGAACTGCGAATAATTCTCGAAAACGAATGGAATACAATTACGCAGGATGAAATTAAAAGACTAATAAGGAGTATGCCTGATCGTATGAATGAGATAATACGCGCACGAGGCAGTCATACCCACTATTAGTACACACACACCACACACACAGCAGAGAGGGTTTGGAGTCATTAATTACTGCAGGAGTGACGAACTGCGGGGTCCTTATCTCTGCTGTAACACCACACACACACACATACATACACACACACACACACACACCACAAGGAGAGTGTGAAATTTTGAAATACTGTGGAGCTGACGAACCACGGGGTCCTTATCCTTGTGGTATACAAACACACACACACACACTACATACAATGGGACTTTTCCTATCAGTAAAACTCCATGCGGTTTATATTGGGAAGACTTACAACCATAATTTGAGCTAATGACAGCGGTATCTTAAAACGCAATTCATCTTTATTACGTAATATCGATTACACAAAATGAAGAACCTAAATTGAATTTTACTTTCATTTCCCTGGCTTTCAAAATAATAAATGCAATTGAATATATTGTGCAGGTTATGTAAATTATTATATAGAGAAACATGAACACAGCTATTGAAATTATGAAAGAGCTAAACAAACCGCAGAGCCTCTTAGCCCCTTAAGCCTCGCTGAATCGACATTTGTTGCAAATTCGAAATTGAATATCTCGACACCTAAATATCCTAGCAGCAAATTTCAAAAACGGTTTGAAAGCTTTAAAACCGTACTTTTCGAAAGATCTATCGAAATTGTGCGCAACGATATTTTTTCAAAATGGCGGGTGATAAAAGGGAGAACATGAAAAGTTGCTAAAAAAAGGTTCGAGCGTGCGACGGCGCATGGAGCAAAGTAAGTGTCGCAGCTCAATGGGACGAAAAGACCTAAAAGTATAGAATGTTTTCTTTAAAATACTTCGTTATAGAGCTTGATGCGATACTTATTCACTGAATTATGCAAATTTAACAAGAAAACCGCATTTTTAGCAAAATTTGGAACAACTCAGTGAAAAATGATCACATCGAGCTCGGTAAAGTAGCATTTTAAAGATAACACTCTATACTTTCATGTGCATTTGGTCCCATTACGCTGCGATACCTGATGCATCATGCACCATCGCAAACACGGACCTTTGATTATCAATTTTGCATCCTCTCACTTTATCATCCGCCATTTTGAAAAAAATGGCCGAGCATAATTGCCATTCAGATATTCTTAAAGAGGACGTTTCAAGCTTCATTTCGCATTTCTGCGCATATTTGTATCTGCATTATTATCAAGTTATGATCATTTGAAATTTTGTAATTTTTTCCCAAATTTTTAGTGTACCGGGTTTTTTGCGTTTGAGTGTATGATATTAACCTACATTTGAGGAATAACATTCTCAAAATTCAATCATTCATCCACAATCAATTCTCATCACCCCGATTCCAAAACATGATTAAATATGCCTGGTGGAAAAGTGGATATATTGAAGGAAAACCAGATAGATGTGAAACGCCTGTTGATTTCTGTTTAAAGAATTGCGGGACAGTCTGCAAAATCTGCAATAACATTGCATTAATAAAATGTGCGTGGTGTACTAACTCTCTGTATATGGAGTATTTTTTTGCGAAAGAAGATAAAGCTATTTCTCATTATTGTCATGAATATAAAGAATAATGCCAATTATCATGGAATTTATACTCATAGACTATGAAAAGAAATTATGAAATCTTGCCTTCACTGGCTGGATTTCGCTCACATCTTGCCTTCACTGGCTGGATTTCGCTCACATCTTGCCTCCACTCGCTGGATCTCGACCATATCTTGCCTTCACTGGCTGGATCTCGATCACATCTTGCCTTATTTGAATGAATAATTAACTTTCAATTCCTTTATTGATCGAATTATTGACTGATCGTGCCTTAATTGGTTGGATCAATGAACAATTTTAAATTGCAGAGGCTTATTTTATTTACAAACCACCAACATTCTGAATGTAAATTTTTACGCTCTATCGATTCTCGGGATGAAAAGTAAACTTCTGCTTTTGAAAAACATGAAATGATTTCCAAATGACCTTGAAAATCGACCTCAAGGTCGACTTCTAAGTCGCCATCAAGTGCATCACTTTGAACTCCACAACTTTGGTCCTAAGCACTTTTTTCAGAAAATGTATCGTTTCAGAAATAATTAACCATAACTGTTTTCACCTCCAGGGATTGAGGGGTGCTTTCTACCCCTAAAAAGCGTATTTAGCCGAAACAAAGAACACGTATTTAATATTTTTGGGCGTTTTATAAGTATGTTAAGTTTCATTCAAATCGCTGAGTATCAGTTGGGTAGTGTTACTTGTTAGTAAGATCCCTTCGTACAGGCCACCCCGGCCTAGTAGAACCTGCCAGGGGCCGAAACCCCCGGTACAGCCCTGTACATCACTGGGACCCGCAAGCTCCCCCACCAGGGCAAGTTGGCGTCCGGTGGCAAGGCGACGGGGGAGACTCCCCCTTCACCTTACCCCGACGTCGGGGGGAAGTGGGTGTGTTGGCTTCACTTATCCGTCACCCCCTCTCCCCGCGCATCCGAAGACGAGCCCGAGGCTCTGGCGAACCGGTGGCCGCTCTTCCTGGGCCGGCGCCACCTCGGGCCCACTGCACGTACTGGGGGAGCGCCGCCTTCTCTGCCGCTCTCTGCGGCGGATTCCCGGACGGCGTTCCCATTCGGCGACCTCCTTCCGCGATATCACGTCGCGGCAGAAGAAGGCCGCCGCCCCCCATGTCTCCTCGCTTCCACACATTGCACGAACCATGCGCGGGAGCTAGAGGTCCTCCGCGCGGATGTGATATAACCTTTTCTTTTTTTGTTAACGCAAGGGAAATCCATCATAGATACTCCCGACCCTTTGGGGGGGTCGGAGATTATGTCAGACTCTTACTGACTAAAACCCCTGCGGGATGTCTACCGTTCGGACCGTTGTGAGGGGAGTCAGGGGAACTACTCCCGTATTCCCTCCCCAACACCCTGGCTCCAAGGCTCTCCGGAAGCCCCTCGCCTCAAGTACCGCGCCCTGTCCCACAGAGGGAGTTCAGGGCGCGGTCTCCCGACCGGTTTCCCAGCCGGGTTGGCCTTCTGGTTTTTACTTGGAGGGAGGGGACATCCACTCTCACTCTGTGCCCCCATTACTTCCCTTCACTAAAGATGGGGGGCGGGGGAGTAGTGCCCAGCCCCAAACCAGGCCACTCCCCCTTCTCCTACCCTATCCAACGCCCAGGAGGAGGCGGGTGCGTATCACACACCCGTCACCCCCTCCTCCCGCGCGTTCGAAGGCAAGCCCGAGGCGGCCGAGGAGGCGGCCTCCGGCGAGCCGATGGCCTGTCCTCCTCCTCGACCGGCGCCACCTCGGGCCCACTGCCCATACCCGGGGAGCGCCACCCCCCCCGCCGCTCTCTGCGGCGGTTTCCGGAGTGACGCTCCCATTCGGCGGCCTCTTTCCGCGACATTACGTCGCGACAGAAAGAGACCGTCGCTTCCCATACCTCCTCGCTCCCGCATATGGCTTGCACCATGCACAGGAGCGAGAGATCTGGCTCCCTGCACCCCACTGCCCGGGCGAGGACACTGCGCTACTGGCCCCATGCGTCGCATATGGCCACCGTATGGTGCACAGTGTCGTCCCGCTCCGGGCAGTGGTGGCACTCGGTCGTGAATTCTTTCTTAATCCGGTACAGGTAATGTCCGAAGCTACCGTGCTTCGTCATCACCTGCACCAGATGATACGTTAGTCCGCGCCCCCTCTTGCTTTGCATTTCCGCCAGGCAGGGGCGGACAGCCTCCGTCGTCAGTCGCCCAAACTCCCGAGAGGCGGATATCGCGTCCACCCACCTTTCGAGAGTTTGGGCGACCGCCTGAGATTTCAGGGCCGCCAGACCCCTGGCCGATACCGCACCCCCCCTCTCGTGAAGCTCCCGTATTCTCCAATAGAGGATACTACGCTCTTCAGCTAGGAGCTCCACAGGGGGAACTGGCCAGGGTCCTTGCCGCCATGTACGATATGGAGCGGAACCCCCGTATCGCTCTCACGACCGTCCTCAGCGCCTGGCACATCAGCGTTTGCCCTGAATAGTGGCCATCAGCTGGGGGGTATAGGCGCCCCATAGAAGGCGATCGAGAGAACCACTCCCACGTACAGGCGGCGAGCTTGCCACCCCGGGCCCCCTGGGTTCGCATAATTGCGGCCAACGCCAGACCCACTTTCCTTACCCGAGGGGCCAGGTCCCTGAAATGAACCTTGAAATCCCAACGGCTGTCCAACGTCAGGCCCAGATATTTGATCTTGGGCCCGACGCGGATGCGGACTCCGCCCACTGAGACTTGAGTTTCCGGCGGCGCTCCACGACTGCCGTCGTGAAAAAAACGGCTTCCGTTTTCTGGGGCCCCAGCCCAGGCCTTCGATGGTTCCCACCACCGAGGCCAACGCCACCTCCGCTTGGAGGCGGACTTCCCTCCAGTTCTCTCACCCAGCTACCACTAGCGTATCATCCGCGTAGCAGATGACGTGGCAGCCGGGGAGGAGAGGCGTGCGCAGTACTCTATCGAACGCGATGTCCCACAGCAGAGGGTCCAATACAGAATCCTGCGAGACACCGCGTTCCATTTTCCGCCGGCCTTGGACCCCGCCTCTCATGGAGTAGGCAAGGTCCCTGTCCCCAAAGTAGGCCGCCAATATGCGTCGGAGATAGGCCGCCATCCGATGGTGTTCGAGGGCCCGCCCAATCTCCGGCCAGGGCAGGGTGTTGAAAGCGTTTGTTATGTCTAAAAACACCGCCAACAACACCTCGCCCTCCTCCTCCACGACAGTACGGATCAGGTCTCGGACGTTTTGTATCGCATCGAGCGTCGACCGTCCGGACCTGAACCCGTATTGCCTGTTGCGTAGGTCCGGCCCCTCTGAGGACAAGTGCTGGACGAGGCGATCCGCGAGGTGATGCGCTCCAGAATCTTGCCCGCCTTGTCCAACAGGCAAATCGGCCCGTAAGCCGACGGCCCGCCGGGTACCTTGCTGGCCTTTGGGAGGAGGACCAATTTGGCCCTCCCTTATAACCACCCTTGTGGCTGTGGCCATGTTCCCTTCGCAGAGGGCGAAAGCCCAGGCGCGTCCAGGAATGCCGTCGGGGCCCGGAGTTTTGCCCCTGGCCCCCAGCTTCTTCCTGGCGAGCTCCTCCGGACTGACCTCCAGTTCCTCGCTCCATTCCCCTCCCTCTGGGGAAGGGATCTGGGGAGGGCCTCCACCCTCGGAAAGAGGGTGTCGAGGAGCCCCTCGAGGTCCTGGGGGTCAATCGACTCCGTAGGTGGGGGCGCCCACGGACGAATCTTGCCGACTGTCCGCTTGTACGGGCGCCCTCACGGGTCTTCGTCTAGGGAGCTCACCAGTTGCTCCCAGGCTCCCTTTTTCGCCTCGGCTATGGCAGCCTTAAGGGCTTTTCTCGCCTGGAGATAGCTCTCTTTTTCCCTCGCGGCATCCCCGCCTTGTCGCCGGGCCTAGGTCAACTCCCGTCTGGCTTGGATGGTGGCCTCGCACAATTCGGCAATAGCTTCCATCCACCAGTACGTAGTCCAGCGCCGGCGGGGGTGGGACCGGGGCATCGCGATGTCGCACACCACCGTCACGATGCCCACCATTTTCCTAGCCCCTTCCAGGGGGCTAGCGTCTCACTCACCTGGCCCCTCTTCTAGGTACCAGGTGGCCACGAGGGTGGCCACCTGGAACATGTCCGCATTCAGCCGACTGAGAGCCCATCTCCGGGAGAAGGAACCTCGATTCCCTCTCCTGGGCGGCAGTCCAGCACCTGCGGAGAAGCGGCGGAACCGAGGAGCCAGACTATGTATCTGTGATCAGATAACGTCTCACCCTCCGTCACCACCGCCCACTCCCGGAAAATCCGGGCCGAGGGGGAGGCCCAGGTCAAGTCAATGACCCACTCCCCCTTCAGCCGCACATAGGTGCTGGCCGACCCCCTGTTCATTAACAGGAGGCCGAGTCCCGCCGCCCAGCCGATCACGGTATCGCCCCTCCGAGGATCCCCCGCCGGGGACCCCACTTCGTGGAGTGGGCGTTGAAGCTCCCCCGTGGACGCCACCTTGTCGTAGTGGGGGAGCTTGCGAGTCCCAGTGATGTACAGAGCTGTACCGGCGGGGGTTTCAGCCCCTGGCAGGGGGTTCTACCATGCCGGGGTGGTCTGTACGGAGGGATTTTACTAAGAGCATCCACTTCTGGATGGGCAGCTGTGTCCAGGAGGTAACCAGGGACCGGAGGGTCGTACCTGTACGACCCAAAGGTCCCTACAGAGCGGGTAAAGCGGTCTTGTGTAGACAGCCGGTATAAGGGAAGGAAAACCCCGAATTCAAACCCGAGTGGGTCGGGCTCGTAACAATCCGACACTCGGATGGATTCACTTCTGACAACGAACGCAAATATCGTCCCGAGACTCGGAACTGGGAACCGGCGTGTCGGTGGAAGTATCGTCCCAGCCTCCCTCACGTCGTTATCACGTGATGGGCTACCTCTGGGGTGCTCCGCGGGCCCCAGAGAGAAAGTTGCTACTGCAAAGCGTCTTGGCGGGGATGCGGTCCCGATCTCCGCCGGGTCGTCAATGGACGACGGGCCGACCCACGAGGGAGATAACCACCCCTTCCGGAGCAGAAGTGGGAGAAGTGACTTCTCCCTCTCCTGTCTCCGACATGGAGGATAGGGATTACTCCCCAACCCCGGTCTCTCAAGATCAGAAGGGCCGTTTCCAACGGGGAGCTGACCAGGCGAGCCTGCGCGAGGCAAACAAGAACAGGCGGCTGCCCAACGAGGGAGGTACCCGGGCCGACAGCAGCCGGAAGGACAGTCTCCGTCGGGGGACTAGCCACGTGAGGCCTCGCGTAGAAAAGAGGAGCCACGCAACGGGGGAAATGAACCCTCATCCGAGGATGAGAAGCACCCCCTCCGCCGGGAGGGTGGTGTGATGAGCCCTCGAGTCCAAGCGGGGCGGCCATCCACCGAAGGATCTAGTAAGGCCAACGGAGCGGAACCGGAGTCTCCCGCGAAGACGCAGGGGAAATACAGGCCGAGCCCTCTCTCTAGCAAGGGAGGGGGAACGAGCTCCAAGAGGGGCAACGCGGTCGTGGTCGCGGATAAGGAGAGGATCACCGCGAAACCGGTGATCCTCTCCTACATAGTATTGTGCTTAGTCTAGACATAGTCTTAATGCTCTAGAATCCACAAGCTTCGTGACGGGAGAGGGAGGTTCGCCTCCAGGGCCGCGGGCCGTCCGGCCGTCAATAACCAGGCCGTTACCACGAAGGCACCACAAACACCGGTGGAAGTGTGGCCGCGGGCAGCCCGGCCCAGGGAGGGAGGGAGGAGAAGAGAGGAGACCAGCGGAGGCTCAGTAGTATCCATCGAGACGTCGTCGAGATCTGTTTTTCTCCCCTCACTGGTTAGGAAGGAGAAAAGAGAAGAGCCGGCGACCGCTGGACTGGGACTGGGCCTGCGAAAGAGGAGGGAGGCGAAGGTCGTTGAGATGAGAAAGGAGGAGGATAGGTGCCTGAAGAGGGAGGTGGAGGACTTCCTCGGTAAGGGCATGGTTCGCACTCTGAGCAATAAGCGCCCTGTCGAGGAGGTCTTCAAGAACTCTGCCTTGAGGGCGTTATTAAGGGAGGCTAGGTCGGCAGAACTGGTCTCGGAGGTGGGCCGTGCACTCGGCGCGGTTCAGCTGGTGGCGCGGAGGTTCCGAACGCTCAAGGGAACCTTCGTGGGACTACTGAACCGCGCGGTGGCTACCTCCGAAGCGATCCTGTCGACCCTTCTTGCGAGGGTCGCGGCGCAGGACGGGGGGAGGACGCACAGCTTGAGGCGCAGAAGGAGATGGAAGGGATGAGAGAGGAGCAAAGAGCGTTGAGGGCGGAGGTGGCAAGTGAGGAGCTTAATGCAGCCAGATTGGCTGCATCTGCCCACACTCTCGCCCTCTCACCCCCCAAGGAAAAAAGGACGTACGCCGAAGTGACTGCCGGCAGCGGCACCTCGACGACGGAGGAGGAGAAGGTCAGACAACCCAAGGCTAAGAAGCTGAGGAAAATCAGGAAGAGAAGGGCGGTCAAACCACCAATTCAGGACATTTCCAGCTCGGAGGAGGAAAGGAGGGATAGCGTCGGTGAGATTAAGTCATACAACGACAATCTTGACTTTTACAGGAGGGACGAGGCAACTGTTCCGGTGGCAGCCCATAGACCCCCACTACAGGGAATAAGGAAAGAACTGGACGAGTCCCTGGCGGTGAGCAGCCTGGAGGCGAGGAGCAGGGAGGCATACAACAGGATGACTGAGGAGATACTGGCGTGCGTGAAATAAAGGGAGGGCCTCAAGTCGGAGGATGAGGCATTCGTTCGTCTGTCGCGACGAATTGATAGACTGACGCGGGAAAGGTTGGCGGTCATGGAGGATGAGCCTCGGGACTTGGTCTCGGAGCCGGCGGTGCGGGCCGGGGCACCCGACCCTGTTCCCCTCCCGGGAGGGAAGGCAATAGCCAACTCGGTTGGGAGTGAGAGGGAGAAGGGGGCCGCCAGGCAGGCACCGAAGGCTCTAGAGACTAAGTCTCAAAAGAGAAAAAGGGAGAGGTTGAGGCAAAAAGAGAGGAGGGAACAGACGGGGGCTATCCGGAGAAAGGGGACGGCCGGTCCGGGTCTACCGGGATCCGGACCGAGCGTCCCTCGGATGGAAGGAATGACATCCTATGTGCAGGCGGCCCCTGCGCGAGGGATAGGAAGAAGGAGGGGCCGGCTAACAGGACCGCCAACGAGCCCCAGCCCATCAGGGATCCAGAAAGCGAATGGACGACCGTAAGGAGCAAGGAGGATAGGAGGAGGATGAAGAAGGAGGAGTAGAGAGTCCCTCCTCCCAAGCCCAACCCTCCTCTCCGGTCCACCTCGGAGAAGAACAAAGGGGGACCCAAGCTGAGGCCGCTGAAGTCGGCCGCCGTCACCTTGACGTGCCCCGATGGCGAGTACAGCCAATTTATGGCTGAGGCCAGGCGCCGTATCAAGCCGGCGGACCTGAAGATCCTAGTATCACTCAGGGGCTGCCGAGCCCGCACAGGGGCGTTACTTGTGGAAGTGCCCGGCCTCAACGCCGAGGCACCCGCCGACCGGCTTGCGGAGGAGCTCCGCAAAAGGGCCCGATCCTCGGGTCCTGAGTCCGGTGAAGTTCGCTGCATTGGGACTCATCGGCCTGGACCTGACCATCGGGGTCCGGGAGGTGGCGGAGGCTGTGTCCCTCGTTGGGAGGTACCCGCCCGCGGAAGTGTCCGTGGGCGAGCTCCGCGTACCCCAGCGAGGGATGGCGACAGCCGCGGTACGATATCCGCAAGCTGCGGCCGCTAAGGTCGCAGAGTGTCTAAGCTAAGGTGTGTAGAGAGGGGCAGGCCGGCCCACCACAAGGTTGGTGGGCCGGCCTGTAAAGCTACGAAGAGCCGGGGGGGAAGGGAAAGGTGAAGAGTACCGACGAGGCCCAAAGGACAGAGGGAGGGGCCGAGGGCCCCACCTCTGCCCCTCGCAAGGACCCCGTGCCAAGGGAAAGGGAGACCAGTCCGTTCTCCCCACAACTAGGGACCCCAGACAGGAGGAGGGAGAGGAGAAATTCGTCTCCATTTCGGCGATGGAGATGGACCCATGGTGGGAGGAGGCCCGAACCTCGGAAGCTGAGGATCCAGCGCAGATGGAGCCACTCGAACGGAGGACTCCGAGGATGAGAGGAGCGACTGAGGGGAAGGACATCACCATCCCAATGGACCTGGAGGCTGGAGAGGACGCAGGACCGGAGGGACCAGGAAAGGGAGTGCGGAGTCTACGGATACGTCCCCAGCAGCCCTAGGGATGGGGGAGTCAGAGGATGCGCCCCCTCTGACTCCACAAATCGTGGACCCATCCTCATACTCCCCAGAAGAGGGGGACACGCAGGCAGGGACTCCCTGTGCCTCCGCGAAGGCACCCGTTGATGCAGAGGTCACCATGGCCGAGACTCCCCCCGGTTGGAGCTGGTGCGACACCAGTGTCGCTGGAACTACAACCGAGGGTTCAGAGGAGGGTAGCCCGGAGCAGGGGCCGAAAGCCTAGCTTTAACCCCCTTCACCGAGTGCTCCAAGCAAACCTTGGCGTCGGCGCCCGGGCCCAGGACCTGTTGATACAGGGACTAGGGGAACTGGGCGCCTGCGTAGGGTTGGTCACGGAGCCGCACTTCATCCCGGTGAACAATCCCGCGTGGATCGGGAGCCGGGGCGGCTTGGTGGTCACCCCCTTACCGGGCTCGCCTCCCTGCCAACTTAGGAGGGAGAGGACCTGGTACGTGGCGGTCGATTCGGTGGGGGTATATCTATCCCACCGCAGGAACAAGGCTGGTCTCGTCGAACTGCCCCACGTTATGGGGATCCTTGACGAGGTCGGGGATGTAGTGCACCCGTGCCACTCCCGACCAGTCGTGGTTGCCGGAGACTTCAATGCTCACTCCGTGGAGTGGGGTTGCGGTCCCCGGCAGAGGGACCCCCGGAGGGGCGACGCCGTGATCGGCTGATGGCGGAACTCGGCCTCCTGTTGATGAACAAGGGGTTGCCCAGCACCAGTGTGCGGCCGAACGGGGAGTCGGTCATTGATCTGACCTGGGCCTCCCCGTCGGCCGACCGGATATTCCGGGAGTGGGCGGTGGTGACCGAGGGCGAGACGTTATCTAATCACAGATACATAGTCTGGCCCTCGATCCCGCCGACCCTCCGCAGGTGCTGGATCGCCGCCCAAGGGGAGGGAGGCGAGACTCCCTCCACCGCAGATGGGCCCTCAGTCGGCTAAATGCGGACGTGTTCCAGGCGACCACCCTCGTGGCCTCCTGGCACTTGGACGAGGTACCAGGTGAGTTGGACACTAGCCCCCAGGAGGGGGTTAGACAGTTGGTGGGCATCATGACGGCGGTGTGCGACGTCGCGATGTCCTGGTCCCACCCCCGACGGCGCCGGGCTGTCTACTGGAGGACGAAGGCCATCGCCGAGTTGCGCGGGGCCTCTGTCCGCGCCAGACGGGAGTTCACCTGGGACCGGCAGCGCGACGGGGATGCCGCGAGGGAAAAGGAGGGCTATCGCCAGGTGAGAAAAGCCCTCAAGACCGTCATAACCGAGGCGAAGAAGAGAGCCTGGGAGCGGCTGACGAGCTCGCTGGACGACGACCCGTGGGGGCGCCCGTACAAGCGGACGGTCAGTAAGATCCGTCCGTGGGCGCCCCCACCCACGGAGTCGATAAACTCTCAGGACCTCGAGAGGATTCTTGACACCCTCTTTCCGAGGGTGGATAGGGGCCCTCCCCAAATCCCCTCCCCGGAGGGAGGGGATTGATGCGAGGAACTGGAGGTCCGGGGAGTTCATCAGGGCCAGGAAAAAATTAAAGGGCAAAGCCCCAGGCCCTGACGGCATTCCTGGCCGCGCCTAGGCTCTCGGCGAGGGGAACATGGCCGCAGTCATGAGAGGGGTGATCAACGGTTGCCTCAGGGAGGGGATCTTCCCCCCAGAGTGGAGGAGGGCCAAACTAGTCCTCCTCCCAAAGGCGAGCAAGACACTCGGTGGGCCGCCGGCCTACAGGCCGATCTGCCTGCTGGACGAGGCGGGCAAGTTGCTCGAACGCATAATTGCCGACCGCCTGGCCCAGCACTTGTCCTCAGAGGGGCCGGACCTCCTCGACAGACAATACGGGTCTGGACGGTCGACGCTGGACGCGATACAACACGTCTGGGACCTGACCCGTGCCGTCCTGAATGGGGGGGCGGGGTGTTGCTGGCGGTGTCACTGGACATAACGAACGCCTTCGAAAACCTGCCCTGGCCGGGGATTGGGCGGGCTCTCGAGCACCATCGGTTAGCCGCCTACCTCCGGCGCATCCTGGCGGCGTACTTTGGGGACAAGGACCTCGCCTTCTCCAAGAAAGGCGGGGTCCAAGGCCGGCGGAGCATGGCAGGATCGCGGTGCATCGCAGGGGTCAGTATTGGGCCCTCTACTATGGGATATCGCGTTCGACAGGTGTTGCGCACGCCCCTCCCCCTCAACTGCCACGTCATCTGTTACGCGGATGACACACTAGTAGTGGCCGAAGGGAGGGACTTTGGGAAGGCCCGCTTCCAGGCGGAGGTGTCGCTGGCCTCGGTGGTGGGAACCATCGAAGACCTGTCTGAAGGTGGCGCCCCAGAAACGGAGGCTGTCTTTTTCCACAACGGCCGCCGTGGGGCGCCATCAGAGACCCGGATCTCGGTGGGCGGAATCCGCGTCCAGATCAAGCCCAAGATAAAATATCTGGGCCTGATCTTGGACATCCGATGGGATTTCAGGGCCCACTTTAGGGACCTGGCTCCCCGGGTGAGGAAAGCGGGTCTGGCATTAGCCAGACTTATGCAGACCCAGGGGGCCGGGTTGGCACGCTCGACGCCTATACGTCGGAGTGGTTCTCTCGATCGCCCTCTACGGGGCGCCTATATGGGCGCCCCGGGTGGTGGCCGCCATCCAAGGCAGAAACCACATGCGGCAGGCGCTGAGGACGATGGTCGTGAGGGCGATATGGGGGTTCCGTTCCATGTCGCACATGGCGGCGATGACCCTAACCGGCTCCCCCCTGTGGAGCTCCTAGCTGAAGAGTGAATTGTTCTCTATTGGAGAATACGGGAGCTCCGCGAGGGGGGTGAGGCGACGACGGCCAGGGAATTGGCGGCCTTGAAGACCCAGGCGGTCGCCCGGACTGTCGAGCGATAGGCTGACGCTGTTAGACCCACGAGAGTTCGGGCAGCTGATGACGGAGGCTATCCGACCCTGCCTGGCGGAGATGCTGGGCAGGAGGCGGCGCGAGCTAACATATCATCTGGTGCAGGTAATGTCCGGACATGGGTGCTTCGGGCATTACCTGCATCGGATTAAGAAGGAACCCACTACCGGGTGCCACCACTGCCCGGCGCGGGACGACATCGTGCACCATACGCTGGCCGTATGCGACGCATGGGGCCAACAGCGCGGTGTCCTCGCCCGGGCAGTGGATTGCGGGGAGCAGGAGCTCTCGCTCCCGCGCATGGTACTAGCCATGTGCGGAAGCGAGGAGGTGTGGGGAGAGGTGGCGTCCTCCTGTCGCGACGTAATGTCGCGGAAGGAGGCCGCCAAATGGGAGCGTCGTCCCGGAGACCGCCGCAGGCAGCGGCGGGGAGGGCGACGCTCCTCAGGGGTGGACAGCAGGCCCAAGGGGGGCCGGCCGAGGAGGAGAATAGGCCAGCTTCGGCTCACCGGAGGCCACCTCCTCGGCCGCCTCGGGCCCGCCTTCGGAAGCGCGGAGGGAGGAGGTGACGGGTGAGTATCGCCTACCCGCCTCCCCCCCAGGCGTCGGATAGTGTAGGCGAAGGGGGAGTGGAAGCCTGGTTGGGGTTGGGCTCCACTCCCCGGCCTCCCTCCCTCTCCTCTCTGAGGGTTTGGGGCGAGCGGAGGGGATGCGGAGTTAGGGTGGATGCCCCCTACCTCCACGTGAACACCAGAAAGCCAACCCGGCCGGGAAACCGATCAGGGGACCGCACCCTGTACTCCTTCTGTGGGACAGGGTGCGGTACTCGAGGCGAGGGTCTCCCGGAGATCCCTGGGGCCGGGGTATCGGCGAGGGAATACGGGAGTATTCCCCCTGACTCCCCCCACCACAGTCCGAATGGTAGACATCCCACAGGGGTTTTAGTCAGTAGGAGTCTGACAACCCCCCCCCCCAAAGGGTCAGGGGTATCCATGATGGATTTCCCCTGCGTTAGCAAAAAAAATAGTGGGCGTTGATGTCCCCGGCAACCACAACGTATCGGGGGTGGCACTGCCGCACCACATCCTCGATCTCATCGAGGATCCCCATAACATAGGATAGTTCATCGAGACCAGCCTCGTTTCTGCGGTGAGGGAGATATACCCCCACCATAGTAATGGGCCCCCAGTCGACCGCCACGTACGAGGCTCCCTCTTTCCTGAGTTGACAGGGAGGGGACCTCGATGTGGGGTTGACCACCATGGCCACCGAGCCGTCCCGATTCTGGAACCAGTTGGGATTGTTTGCCGGGATCCAGTACGGCTCGGTGACCAACCCTAGCCCGGCACCCCGTGCCCCAGTCCCTGAATCAACAGGTCCTGGGCCTGGGTGCCGTTGCGAAGGTTAGTTTGTAGGACCCGGAGGAGGGACGTGAAAGCTAGGCTTCCAGCCCATCCTCCGGGCTACCCACCTCTGCCCCCTCCGTTGGAGCCTCCTGCGACACAGGCGTCACGTCGACTCCATCCGGGGGGGTTTCGGCCATGGTGACCTCTACTACGGGTGCCTCCGCGGAGGCGCAGGGAGTCCCTACCTATGCATCCCCCTCCTCTGGGGAGTACGAGGAGATGACCGCAATCTGTGGAATCAGGGGGAAGCGCCCCTCTCTTCCTTGTAGCCCTCTGCTGGAGCGGCTCCGCCTGCTCAGGGTCCATGGGTTCCGGGGCCCGGACTTCCTCTAGCCACGGGTCCATTTCCATAGGTGTGGGAGTGGGAGCTCGTCTCGCCTCCTCCTTCTCCTGTACCTCGTCCCTTGTTGAGGGGGAAGCCGGTTTGGTCTCCCCCTTCTTTGGCGAGAGGTCCTTTCGGGCGGTAGAGGCGATTCCCTGCCCCTACCCCAGTCCTTTCGTCCTCCTTGGTCTCCTTCGGTTTCTCCCTCCTCCCCCGATTCCTCGGGGGTTTGCAGATCGGCCCACCAACCTTGTGGTCAGCCGGCCCACCCCTTTCTGCACACACCGCGCACCTTGCTGAGACCACCTCGCAATTCTTGACACGGTGACTTGGGTTACCGCAGCGATAGCATGTATCGCTGCGGTCGGTGACGTTATTGCACCGCTCACGCACATGGCCGCGCTTCAGACATCTGTAGCACAGCTCAGCGCGGGCGGATAACGCCACCTCCCCGACGCGCCCAGCTAACCTGGACCCGCTCCGCAGCAACGACCCTAACGGCCGCCGCCTGCGGAAACCGTACAACTAATATCGCCGTCCCTCGCTGGGGTACTCGGAGCTCGCCCACAGACATCTCTGCAGGCGGGCACCCCCCAGCGAGGGACACAGCCTTCGTCACCTCTTGGGCCCCGATAGTCAGCCACAGCGTTGCTCAGGTCCTTACCGGTCGCTGGGCCCGATACTCGGGGCCCTTTTCCGCCGCCAGTTTGCGAAGCACCTCCGAAAACCGGTCGGCGGACGCTCCCGCGTTCAAGCCACGCACTTCCACAAGTAATGCCCCCGTAACTTCCACAAGTAAGGGCCCGGCGGATCCTGAGTGATCCCGGAATCCCCAGGTCCGCCGGCTTAGTGCGGCGCCTGCCCTCTGCCATAAATTGACCGTACTCGCCTTCGGAGCACGTTAGGGTGACGGCGGCTGATTTCGGCGGCCTCAGCTTCGGTCCCGCCTTTTTCTTCCCCGATGTGGACTGGGGAAGAGGGTTGGGAGGAGGATGAGGGCCTCTTCTTTCCTCCCTCTTGATCCTCTTCTTCTCCTTTCGGCTCCTCACCTTCGTCCACTTCCCCTCCGCCGGCTCCGTGGTAGGCTGGGGCTTGTTGGCAGGCCTGCTGGTGGGCCCCTCCATCCGCTCCTCTCTTTTCGCGCGGGCAACAGCCTTTCTTTTCTTCCCCAAAGCTGTGTTACTGGCAGTGCCATCCCCGTCAACACTAGCCTTGCTGGTAGTGGCAGTGTCACCTTTGGTCGCCTTACTGGTGGTGGACCTGAAACTTTTGGGGACAAACCTCGAGACGTTATCTAATCACAGATACATAGTCTGGCCCTCGATCCCGCCGACCCTCCGCAGGTGCTGGATCGCCGCCCAGGGGGAGAGAGGCGAGACTCCCTCCACCGCAGATGGGCCCTCAGTCGGCTAAATGCGGACGTGTTCCAGGCGACCACCCTCGTGGCCACCTGGCACTTGGACGAGGTACCAGGTGAGTGGGACACTAGCCCCCAGGAGGGGGTTAGACAGTTGGTGGGCATCATGACGGCGGTGTGCGACGTCGCGATGTCCTGGTCCCACCCTTAGTCTTTAGGTCTCTCTCTCTCTCCGGACGTTAGACCTTTGGGAAAGAATGACGTCCAAAAGGACCACTGGCTTCCCAGTGATCATCGTCCCTACTTCGTCCGCGCCCCTATTCTCTCCTGGCGCGGGTGAGGGTGTTCCCTTAAAGGGTCGGCCCACCTCCATCCGCTCCTGCCTGGTCAATGGGTCCCGGTGGCGGGGCCGCCAGTGGCCGCTACCCCACCGACAGATCCCATTGACCTGGGATGGGGGAGTGTATGAGGAGGGCTCCACCCGCTCTAACCCCCCCACTCCTCCCATCCCACCTCCGCCAGGAGGAGAGAAGCCGAGGCTTCAACCTCCATAGAAATCATCGCCTCGGAGACACCTCCGGTCTAACCGCCGGAGGTGGGACCGGCGCTTGCGGAGCGGCCGTCTGCCCCCCCCCCCGTTGCCGGCCCTGCCTGATCTGTGGGTGGTGGAGGCTGGATTATCCTAGCCTCCACCTCCCCCTTCTCTACCTCTTGTTCCTGTGGGCCACCATGAGGGCCAAAATCCCTGTTGCTGCCGTTTCGGCGGCGCCGTCGACGGGCCGAGGCTGTGCAGGCTCAATGCCCTGAGCTGCAGCCCCCGCGCCCTCTCCTTTTAGTCGCGCAGAGAAAATCCTTATGGATACCCCGCTTCTTGGGGAGGGCGGGGGTTATGTCGAACTTCTACCGACTAAAACCCCTGCGGGGTGTCTACTGCTCGGTCCGTGGTGGGGGAAGTCAGGGGAACTACGCCTGCATTCCCTCCCCGACACCCCGGCAGCCCCCGCCATCCTACTCGTCACCTTTTTTCCTTCCTCCGGCGCTTGCGCCGCGGGGGAACTCCCCCTCTTGGAGCAGTCCGGAGGACTGCTCTACATGCCCGCCCCCCATACGGTGAGTAGCGTCCCTCCCCTTTTTGTAGCAGAGGATGCACTTCACCTCTGCGGTGCATCCTCTCGCCACATGCTCGGCCCCTTCACACCGGAAGCAGTGACTTCCCAGTCCATCCTCAAACTGGCAGCTCACCGCCATATGGCCATAACGAAGGCACTTGTAACATTGGAGGGGCCGCTCTTCCAATATCCTGACCCTCGTCATGGACCACCCTACCAGCAGTCCCCCGGCTGCAGCTATTTTTGAGCCGGTGTCAGCGGGCAACAGACCCAAATTGCTCCAAGCCCTTCAGACGATCTCCTGACTTCTCCCGTCTGGAGGTCGTCCGGAGGGCAGCCCGTCAATTTTAAAATTGCGGCCCTCACCATTAGTGGGGTGACCAAATCGTCCAGATCGACGAGGCGGAGCTCTGTCCTCCTCGCCGGCCTGGCGACTATCGCCTCCCCGCACAGCACATCCTGAAGATCCCTGACCAGGCGATCGGCCTTCTCTTTGCCATCTTGTCCAGGGACCTTCAGGATTAGCTCCCTGTTTCGGACGCATTTTATCTTAAATTTGCCAGGCTACAGGCCGACCACCTACAGGTCGACCTGCTGCCTGGCCCGCGCCATGACTTCTTTGATGGAACCCCCCAGCAACGCGATCACAGTCACAACCGAATTGCGCGGGGGGTTCCTTATCTGAGGCCGTTTGGGTGGGGGAAGGTCCCTTCTTCGGGACTCTTCCCTCCCTGACCTTCCAACCCTTGGGGGGTGGTGCGATCTTCTTCGCCGCACCACCTCCCTTTTTGGGGTCAGATAGTTTGGGCATCGGCTCAGCCCCCTTTCTCTTGCCCCTCCGCGTGGACACGACTGTCCACCTGTCGCGACCCTCCCCAACGGCCGCCGGTTGCCGTGGAAGAGCTGGCTGAGGGAGAGGGTCCCTGCTGCCTGCAGCTGCGGGCGTTGGGGGAGGGAAACGCCCTCTCCAGCACCCGCCCAATGCAGGCGATTTCTGCCTTGAGGCCCCGAACCTGGATTTCCAGGACTGCAAGGCGTCCATCGAGGCCCCCCTTCCTCCACCGTCCTCCTATAGTCATCCAGCGCCTCCTCCACGTTCTCGAGGCAGGTGTGGATATAATCATTCAGGGCCGCAAGGGATCTTCCCTTGTAGTCCTGGGTTGTCTTCTTCCCCGGCTCGTCCCGAAGCTCCCGGAGATATCTAATACCTCCAAGAGTTTCGGAGGCCAGGAAGTATTTCGTCCGTGAGGGTTTCCGTAGACGCGGAATCCCCCACTGGTGCATCCTCACGCCCTCGGCAACTCCCTCCCGCGCGTTTCGGAGAGGAGCTCCCCCGATCACAGAGGCATATCCGCCCTCGATCGGTGGGAACTCCTCCCCCGGGAATTGCCTTGCCCAGATCTGCAAGGCGGACAGATCTCCTCTGGTCGTCCCACCCTCGCGTTCCCGGGGGATCCTTTCTCCGTCCGCCGGAAGGACTTCTTCGTCCCCCGACGATCGGGAGCAGGACCCCTGGTTCCTACTTCTGGAGATGGGCGACTCCCTTTCCTTCCAACGGGAGAGGGACCATCACCCTCCTCTTTTTAGGCCCCTCCGGGAGAATCTTGACGACTCGCCCCCGGAACCCCCTCTGGGGCCCCCTACGAGCGGTAGTTCGTTCCAGCGGTGCGCCCGCTTGGCACGCGCCGCCTGGCCCGTCGAATGATGACGACGAGGGAGGGCCGGGACAATACGCCCCCACCCACCGTTTTCCGGCTCTGAGTACCGGAAAGTCTACTCCTTTATCAGACATTACTCCATTAATGTGGGGGTTTTACGTGCCCCCACACACACGGGTTTATATTCCGGGTTTTCCTTCTCCTAGACCGGCTGCCTACCCAAGGCTAACGAGTGCGCTCTACCCGCGCTGTAGGGACCTTTGGATTGTATTGGGTGAGTGCAAAAGTTCGTGCGGAGTTTGTGAGTAAAAGTCACACAGTGATTAGGCAAACAAAAATCTTTATTCAATCAATGATATATTCTCCATCGTTTTCTATAATCTTTTCCCAACGTTCTGGCAACATACGGATGCCTCGATCATAAAAACTGCGCGGTTTAGATTCGAAGAACGAAGAGACGCCGTTTTTTAAGGCCTCCAAAGAGTCAAAATTTTTTCCCTTTAAATAATTTTGCAATGACCGGAACAAGTGATAGTCAGATGGTGCGATATCAGGAGAATACGGTGGATGCGTTCAGACATCCCATTTCATGTCTAAGAAACATTGTCTAAAAGCAAAGAAATTTTTCCAGCAGTAATACTCAAGATCGCCTGCCAAAGAAATTTTATCTGAACCTGATTGACAATCAATATTTTCAGCTTTTTCTCCTGACTCTTCACCAAGCATATTATGCAACAAAAAATTTAAAAACAAATTAAAGACACATCCTCAACAGATAAGATGGAAGAATCTTTCCTTAAATTAACATCTATTGTTTCATCGCACTTAGAAAACAAAATTCAAAATGTTATAACTTTTGACTTAACTGACAAAGATGACATTTTGATAGAAGCAGTTGCATGCCAATTAAATAAAATGTCAGAACCTCAAAAATCTCAAATAAAGGATCAAATAATGAATTATAATCTTTTACATTATACTTTTTGTGATACGAAATGTTTTATTATATAGTTACAATATTATACAAGTTATATGAGAGTTGTATATTTTATATGCTCATACATAATATATAAAATAAAGTTTATATATAACAATATATCTTATACATCTTTATGATATATCTCTGTTATATACTCTATGAATATATTCTAGTTGCCACGGTACTTCACCTTATGATGATGATAAATATTCAGATAGGATTTCTTAGAATATAAGTTTCTCTTACCGCTCTATGAATATTTGTGCATTGTATTGGGTATGGGAATAAGTTTCCGCCCGTTTGAAATACAAATTAGTCATTTATTTAAACAAAAAAAATACAAAATGAATTTATTCAAAATGCGCTCCATTAGAAGCGACAACTTTCTTCCATCTTTCAAGTAGTAAACGGATTCCTCGAAGAAAAAAATCAGATTCTTCTGACTCGATCCATTCATTAACCCGTTTCGGACCAGAATGACCTAAATTTTGTCTTTTTTCATTGCAATTATTTTTACTCAAGCCGTGGATGGATCTTCTCCAGACAAAGATATTTTATAGTTTTAGGGCATGCTCTTTCAGAATCAGAAGTCCGTTTGTCGCTATCATGTGTCATTTCTACAACATGGCGGCATTAATGCCAAAAAATTAAAAATAAATCAAAAATTATTTTCTTTTATGTCATTTTCCGATATGATCTCATTATGGGATCGTGCTGATGGTCTGGATCTGGTAACATAATGACTTTAGCTAAAATATGGTGCTATTCCGAATGAGAAATTCAATATGGCGGATTCAATATGGCAACGCTTTCAAGGAATTTTTAAATTTTTCAGATTATTTACTACTTACTCGTATTTTTACGCTCTAGTAAGGAATTGAACATTTGCATTCTGAACATACAGCGTTACATACTAAGAAAAAGTCAAACAGAAATAAAAAAAATGGCGGCGTTTCTCGCGTTTAATTGTTAAATTTCAAATTTTTTCTTCGTTTTTCCGTATATTCAATTATGTATGTTGAATTTTTTACGAGTTCAAATGTCCCTATCGCAGCTATTGATACAAAAAATAAAACATCATGAAACCAAAATGTAACATAGCCTACAAATGCCCCCCCCCGTGGGCGCCACCTTGACGTGGTGGGGGGGCTTGTGTGCCTTGATGATGTGCAGAGCTGTGCCGGCGAGGGTTTCGACCCCTGGCAGGTTCTACCATGCCGGAGAGATCTGCACTGAGAGGCCAGACTAAGAGCGTCCTTATTCACTCTCGGAGGGGCAGCTGCCTCTGAGTTTCATACAGGGACCGGAGGATCGTACTAGTACGGTCCAAAGGACCCTACAGCGCGGGCAGAACGGGCTCGTGAGCCGGGCGAAGGCAACCGTTCTAGGGGAAGGAAAACCCTGATTGCAAACCCGTACTTGTCAGGACGTATAACCTGACACGATTGCGAGGGGCCAGGGTGCTTCGGCATTCTGGTACAGGGGGCTCAGGCATCCCCGGCAGACCCTATCCTATCATACCGTAACCCTATGTCATGTCTCTGGGGCCGGGGGTCTTGCCTTAATTGGCCGGACCGCGAGGCGGGTCCTCTATAAAACACCACGTAATCCTACGGTTGAGGCATGCCACGCTTATGGGATGAATGGCAGGTGCGTGACCTGTCGCTAGTGGTTCCTCACCCTGGGCACCTGGCGAACCCAGGGGACACGCTAGCCTTACCCCGGGTAATGCGGGGGCTCTACCCGGGGTCGACGCCCACTTCCCGCCGTGCTCGTGGGAACAATATGGATTCTCAAATTAATAACACAAACTCCGAGCTCTTGAGCTCAGAGCCTTCGGGCTCAATGGTCCTAACGGACGGGCGTAGCTGCCCGTCCATGAACCAACCACCCGTTTCGGGTGATTTTTCAGTAGGGATGGGGGTTGCAGTGGTGGAGAGAATCCGTCAGGCGGATGCCTCCTCCCCTCCCCCCGGGGAGGTTGAGCAAGCGGACTCCAGGGGACTAGCCCCTGGAGGGCCGCCTATAACCGAGGACCGACCACCGTCCTTAAACCAGCGCCTCCCTGACCGCGGGGATGGCGTGGTGAGCCCGCCGGTTAGGTTGACGCGGGCGGCCACCCAGCGTGGAACAAACGGATCCCTGGTGTCCGGGGGTAAAACCACGGCATCAGGGACCAATAGACCGGGTCCCCTCTGCTCAAAGCGAAGGAAGGAGGAACCTTCCTCTGCAAACAAGGGAACCAAGGAGGGGATCAAAGGAGCAGCAGGAACGTCGGGGCTGATCACTGGTCCGGTGATACGCTCCGACATTATCCTTTCGCAGGGCAGCAGAGTCCAGCTACTAGGCCCGGTGAAGACCACTGCGGGACCAGGAGCAGGATCGGCCAAAGGCGGAAACACCAGTGGAGGGAGGAAGAGGATGAGAGAGGCCACTAATTCTAGTGGCTCCTCCTCCGGTGCAGAGTTTCCTGTCCTGGAACCAACGAGGAAGGGACCGGGTCGGCTACCCACCACCGGGGAAGGGGTGGGGACGAAAAGGAAGAAGGAGTTGGAGAGGGAAAGGAAGAAGGAGGAGGAAAGTAAAAGGTTGGAACAGGATGTCCGGATGCTCCTCGATACCGGAATGTTGCGGTCCCTTGAGGACAAGCGCCCGGTCGAGGAGATATTCCGCGACAATGCAACAATCAACCTCCTCAGAGAGGCCAGGATGGCCGAATTGGCCTCGGAGGTGGGCCGAGCCTTAGGTGCGGTTCGGCTGATCTCGCGAAGGTCCCGTACCTTAAAGGGGACCTTCGTGGGACTGCTGAGCCGCGCCGTGGCCACCTCCGGGGCGGTGATGGCCACTCTGCTCGCGCGAAAGGCGGAATTGGACAACCGGGGGGAGTAGGCTTCGGAAACAAAAAGGGAGGCGGAGGAGCTCCGAAATGAGTTTAAAAAACTCAGGGTGGAAAACAGGAGGCTGGGCGAGGGCCATAAAGGCCTCCACCTCCTCGACCCCCTCCCCTCTTCTCTCTTTGCTCCCCAGAGGGAGAAAATTGTCGTACGCGGAGGCGGCGGGATCAACGACATCAACGACTACGTCGGCGGAGGAAGAAGAGGAGAAGAACAGGAAGGAAGACAGGAGGAGGAAGAAGAAGAGGAGGAGGGAAACCAACCCTCCCTACCCCCCCTCCACCCTCGAGAGGGAAAGAAGCGGAGGTGGGAGTGCTTATAGATGTCCCGTCGTACAACGATAACCTTCCGGAGCACCCACCCCCTCCAACTTGGAGCACAGAAAAGGCGGAGGAGGAGTTGGACGCCGCCATGGCCGTCTCGGCCCATGCTTGCGGCCATGAGGAGTAGCTCCGCCGCATGAGGGCGGAGCTCGATTCCTTAATGGCGGCAAGCGGAGGGGGCCGGGCGGCTGTAGCGGTGGCGACACCAGCAACGGCCACGGCGCAGGCGGACACCTAGGCACCGCGGACACAAGTGGAGCCGAAGGGGTCCAAGGAGAGAAGAAGGAAGGAAAAAAGGAAGAGGCAGAAGAAGAGGACGAAAGAAAGGGCCAAGGAAATGAAGGAGAAGGAAGATAGAAGGGCCCGGGGGGAAGGAAAGGGAATACCGGCAAGGGAGCTGTTGGAGGCGATCCGGCGACCAACCGGACCCCAGCGGGAACCAGTAGGGAGGAACGAGCCTACGTGGTCCCAAGTAATGGGGAGGAGGGCGAGGCAGGGGGGGGGAATGGGACCTCCACCGTCTCGGCCGCTCCCCTACCAAAACAGAAGGAACCCGGGAGGGGGGCGTCGGCGAAAATACCGGGCAAACCGAAGCCGCCTCGCTCGGCGGCCGTCACTGTCACGTGCCCCGAGGGAAAGTATGAAGAGTTCATGCTGGAGGCCAGGCGCCGGATCAGGCCGGCGGACCTTGGGATCAAGGTGTCCCTAAGGGTCCGCCGGGCCCTGAACGAGGCAATGTTAATTGAGGTGCCTGGCCTCAATGTCGGGGCGTCCGCCGTCCGGCTTGCGGAGGAGCTCCGCAAGCTGGCCACGGTTATCGCGTCCAACGTCCGGCTAAGTTCGCAGCTTTGCGAATCGCCGGGCTGGACGCGACAACCGGGGCCGAAGAGGTGGCGGCCGCGGTGGCCCTCGCTGGGGGATGCACGCCCGAGGAGGTTTCCTCGGGCGTGATGAGCGTCTCCCAGCGGGGGATTGGAGCTATGGTGGTGCGGTGTCCGCTGGCGGCGGCCGCTAAGGTCGCCGCCGCGGAGCGGGTACCAGTCGGATGGACCCGCGCCAGGGTGACGGCGCTGCCCGCTCGCGCAACATTGTGCTTCCGCTGCTTGGAGCGGGGGCACATGCGCGAGCGGTGCACAAGCGCCGTCGACCGTAGCGGTATGTGCTACCGCTGCGGTAACCCCGGCCACCGCGCCAAGGGATGCCAGGAGGCGGTGAGGTGCCCGGTATGCGCTGAGGCGGGCAGGCCCTCCGATCGTAAGATTGGAGGACCTGCCTGCAAACCCCCTCCCAGGAGGAAAAGGGGGGCAAGGAAAAAAGAGGGAGAGAGGCAAAAGGGGGGAGGGACTACTGGCGGGGGAGGCCTGAACCACCACCGCCAGGGGAGGACCGGACCCCATCAAGCCTGAGGAGAGGAGAAGGGCCTCCCCCCACCGAAGGAAGAAGGAACTGCAGTAGTTCCGACTGCCTCACAGGCAAAAACCCAGGAGGGAAAGCGGGTTCTAACAGGCAACCTCATCGATTTCGACTGGGAACCGGAGACCACCCAGGAACCGACACCTCTGCCCAGAAGGAAAAGGAGAGGGGAAGAGGAGGAGGCCCATAGGGATGAAGACGACCCGAAGGTAAGGAGGGTGGAGCCCTTGGGCACACCTCCAGCAGCGGTGGAGAGGGGGGAGTCGGTGGGAGCGCTGCCCCTGGCTTCCCCTCAGGTTGGTCCTCCCTCGTACCCCCCAGAGGAGGAAACCACGCAGGTAGGGAGCTCCCATATCTCTGCAGAGACACCCGCGATGGAGGCCACTACGGCCGAAACCCCCTCCGGGGAGACCGAGACGGCAGAGCCGTCGGAAGTCTCCCATAAGGAGGGGGTTGAAGTAGGCAGCCCGGAGGAGGCGTGAAAGGCCTAGCCTTCACGCTACTCCGGGCCCTACAGGCCAATCTCGGCCGCGGCGCCCGGGCTCAGGATCTCTGCTTGCAGAGAATGGCCGAGCTGGCCGCCGGGCTGGGGGTGGTCGCCGAGCCGTACTGGGTGCCGGTACCAGGTCCGAACTGGTTCGGCAGCCCGGACGGCTCGGTGGCCATGGTGGCGAACCCTGCGGCGGGGACCCCCCCTGTACTTTTAGGGAGAACGAGTCCTCGTACGTGGCGGTCGATTGGGGGCCCATCACTGTGGTGGGGGTGTATCTCCCCTACTGCAGGAATAAGGCCGGTCTCGAGGAGCTCGCCCCAGTGAAGAGGATCCTCGACAGGATCGGGGAATTGGTACGTAGGTGCCATCCCCGACCTGTCGTGATTGCCGGGGACTTCAACGCCCACTCGGAAAGGTGGGGCTGCAGTCCCCGGCAAAGGGACCCTCGGGGCGAGTCCGTGATCGGCTGGGCAGCGGGGCTGGGCCTCCTGTTAATGAACAGGGGCTCAACCAGCACCTGTGTGCGGCCGAGGGGGAGTTCGGTCATAGATTTGACCTGGGCCATCCCCTCGGCCGCCGGGATGTTCCACGAATGGAGGGTGGAGGCGGAGGGCGAATCGCTGTCTGATCATAGACATATAGCGTGGGCCCTCCGCCTCCCCAAACCTGCACAGGTGCTGGCCCGCTGCCTAGGGGAGGGGAACTTTCCCCTCCCCAAAAGATGGGCTCTTAATCGACTAGATTTGGACAGGTTTCGGGCGGCCGTCCTTGCGGCCACCTGGCACCTAGATGTGGGGCCAGGTGAATGGGACCCCAGCCCCACGGATGGGGCTAGGGAAATAGTGGGCATTGTGGCGTCGGCATGCGACGTCGCGATGCCCCAATCCCACCCCCGCCGGTGCCGGGCCATGTACTGGGCCATGACGGAGGAGCTGGAGGCCCTCCGAGACTCCTCCGTCCACGCTAGACGGGCGTACTATCGGGCCCGGCGACGAGGCGGGGATGCCGCAGGGACAAAAGAGGGCTACCTGAGAGCCAGGAAAGCCCACAAGGTCGCCATCGTCGAGGCCAAGCGAGCGGCCTGGGAGCATATAGTGAGCTCCCTGGACGACGATCCGTGGGGGCGCCCATACAAAAAGGTCATGGGGAAGATCCGCCCATGGGTGCCCCCACCAACGGAGACGTTGGACCGCCAGGCCCTCGAGGAGTTCCTGGATGCCCTCTTTCCGAGGGCAGAAGGGGGTCCCCCTATGATCCCGACCCCCCCGTTGGGGGAGGGTGATTGGGACGAGGGTCTGGCGGTGAGTCCAGAGGAGCTCACTGCGGCCAGGAAAAGGTTCGGGGCCAAGGGGAAAGCCCCTGGCCCCGACGGAATTCCTGGCCGGGCCTGGGCCCTCGCCCTCGGCGAGGGAAACCTGTCCGAAGCCACACGCAGGGTTTTCAGCGGGTGTCTGAGGGAGAGGGTATACTCTCCAGAGTGGAGGAGGGCCAGACTGGTCCTCCTCCCCAAGGAGGGCAAAGCACCCGGGAGTGCGTCGGCCTATAGGCCGATATGCCTGCTGGACGAGGCGGGCAAGATGCTGGAGCGCATCGTTGCCGACCGCCTCGTCCAGCACCTGTCCTCGAAAGGGCCGGACCTCCACGACCGCCAGTACGGGTTCAGGCCCGGAAGGTCAACGCTGGATGCTATCCAGTGCTTCCGGGACCTGACCCGGGCGGTAGTGGAGGAGGAGGGCGGGGTGTTGTTGGCAGTGTCGTTAGATATAACGAACGCCTTCAACACCCTGCTCTGGCCGGAGATTGGACGGGCCCTCGAACACCACGGGGTGCCCGTCTATCTCCGGCGAATCCTATCGGCCTACTTCGGGGGCAGGGACCTCACCTTCCCAGTGGAGGGCGGGGTCCAAAGCCGGCGCGCTATGGAGCGCGGTGTTCCGCAGGGGTCGGTTCTCGGCCCCTGCTATGGAACATCGCGTTTCGACCGGGTGCTGCGCACTCCGCTTCCCCTCGGTTGCCATGTCGTCTGCTACGCAGACGACACGTTAGTGGTAGCCGGGGGGAGAGCTGGGGGGAAGCCCGCCTCCGCGCGGAGACGGCATTGGTGTCAGTGGTGAGTACCATCAGAGACCTGGGTCTCAAGGTGGCGCCCCAAAAGACCCAGGCCGTGTTCTTTCACGGCCGGGGTCGGAGGGTGCCGCCAGGGACCCGGGTACTCGTAGATGGAGTACACGTCCGCGTCGGGCCGACGATGAGATATCTCGGCCTGACGCTGGACAGCCGCTGGAGCTTCGGACCCCACTTTGGGGAACTGGCCCCCAGGGTGCACAAGGCAGGACTGGCGTTGGCCAGCCTGACGCGCACCCAAGGGGGCCCAGGATGGAGAGCTCGCCGCCTGTACGTCACGGCGGTGCTCTCGATCGCCCTGTACGGGGAGCCACAGCTGGGGGCCTGCCGCAGAGGCAAGTGCGCACTGCGGCAGGCCCTGAGGCCCGTGCTCATCAGGGCGATTCGGAGGTACCGGACCGTGTCGTACATGGCGGCGACCACCCTGGCCGGCGTCCCCCCTGTGGAGCTCCTAGCCGAGGAGCGGCATCTCCTTTACTGAAGGGTAAAGGAGCTTCATAGAGAGGGAAGAATGTTGGCCAGGGCCCTAAGGGGTCTGAAGTTCCAAGCCGAGGCTCGGACCGGGAGAGGTGGGAGGACTTATTGTCCGACCCCCGGGGGTCCCGGGCCAGCGACGGCAGCGGCTGTCCGCCCCTGCCTGTCCGAATTGACAGGCAGGAGGGGACGTGGACTATCCTTCCGTCTAGTGCAGGTGCTGACCGGGCACGGGTGCTTCGGTCGGTACCTGTGCCGGATAAGGAAGGAGCTCACCACTCGATGCCACCACTGCCCCGCGGCGGAGGACACGGCGCACCACACCCTCGTGGTCAAAGCCATGTGCGGGAGCGAGGCGTGGACAGCGGCAGTCTCCTTCTGTGAGACAGTAATGTCCCAGAAGGAGACCGCCAAGTGGGGCGAAGACAGTACCGGGGCTGCGGGGAGCAGCTCCCGGGCGGACAATGCCCCCAGGGGGACGAGAGACGCGACAGCGGGCCCGGGGCAGCGCCGGCCGAGGGGGGCTCACAGACCCGCGAAGGTAGGGAGTCCCCTCGGCCGCCCCGGGCCCGCCACCGGTCGCAAGGGGGGGATTAGGGGCGGCAAGACGCCTTCCCTACCTTCCCCCCCGAGCGAACGGACAAGTAGGGACAGGGGGGAGCGGTGCCCCGGTTGGGGCCGGGCCCGCTCCCCTACAAATCCTCCCCTCCCTGACTAGCAGGGAGGGGGGGAGTAAGGAGGGAAGGCGGATGTCCTCTCCCTCCTTGACAGGATACACCAGAAGGCCAACCGGCGGGAGATAACCCTCGTCGGGGAACGCGCCCTGGATTCCCTTCGTGGAACAGGGCGCGGTACACAGATGGCGAGGGGCTCCCGGAAGGGAGCCCTGGGGCCAGGGGGTTGGGGAGGGAATACGGGAGTAGTTCCCCCGACTCCCCTCCTCACGGTCCGACAGGTAGACATCCCGCAGGGGGTTTAGTCGGTAAGATCCAACATAACCCCCTTCCCCCCCAAGGGGAGGGGTATCCATGATGGATTTCCCCTGCGTGACCAAAAAAAAAGCCTACAAATGCCATAATCAATTAATTTTTGTAAAATTTTTGGAAATGCGATTATATAGTACGATATAGTTTGATTTTCTTTTTTTCATACTTTTGCGTGCAAATGAAGGTACAATGAAAATATAACATAATTTCCTGGTGTAACATAAGCTCAAAACATTAAACATAATTTACATAACTTTATATTTTTCCTTTAATGTTAGCGGTAAGATATATATTTCATACTTTCGAAATCTTACTATTCCTCTAATTTCTTTTATTTTCATTATATCAATTTTATATAAAATGCTATTGATTATTTTCATAAAAGTTTTCACCTTTACTTTTTGAATTTTTACATTGTCAGAAAAATATTTAAGTTTGTCAAGTATATATTGCTACAAAATATATTTTGTTTTTTACATAGTGAATCGTAGCACATAAGCGTAAACGGGTAAAACTCAAATTTTCACTAATCATTAAATATAACTAAAACTTGTTTCGAATCAATCTTTTGCAAATCTTACTGTACTTGAAATGTTAGTAATATACAAAATATCAACAAGGGTCAACTGAAAATATTTTTTTATTATCTTGCGCTATCTTATTTACTTATATGAATTTAAAATAACTTTTCGTACTAACTTTTATGCTCAAGATAAGTGAAAATATTTTTTATTACTACTCTTCCTGTTCTATAAAACTTTTATTTTTTTGATTTTTATTAAATCTAAAGAGTGTAAGTTATAAAAATAATTGTAACATGCCAAAGCGAAAGCCGCTAAACTTGATAGAACAGTGCGTCACAAACTGAATGAAATGAAATTATGTTATATTTTCATTGTACCTTCACTTACACGCAAAAGTATGAAAAAAAAGAGAATCAAACTATATCGTACTATATAATCGCAATTCCAAAAATTTTACAAAAGTTAATTGATTATGGCACTTGTAGGCTATGTTACATTTTGGTTTCATGATATTTTATTTTTTGTATCAATAGCTGCGGTAGGGGCATTTGAATTCGTAAAAAATTCAACATACGTAATTGAATATATGGAAAAACGAAGAAAAAATTTGAAATTTAACAATTAAACGCGAGAAACGCCGCCATTTTTTTTTATTTTAGTTTGACTTTTTCTTAGTATGTAACGATGTATGTTCAGAATGCAAATGTTCAATTCCTTACTAGAGCGTAAAAATACGAGTAAGCAGTAAATAATCTGAAAAATGCGACAAAATTTAAAAATTCCTTGAAAGAGTTGCCATATTGAATCCGCCATATTGAATTTCTCAATCGGAATAGCACCATATTTTAGCTAAAGTCATTATGCCACCAGATCCAGACCATCAGTACGATCCCATAATGAGATCATATCGGAAAATGACATAAAAGAAAATAATTTTTGATTTATTTTTAATTTTTTGACATTAATGCCGCCACATTGTAAAAATAAACATGATAGCGACAAACGGACTTCAGATTCTGAAAGAGCATGCCTTAAAACTAT